>NW_028254516.1:0-216832 GCF_964263255.1 Lissotriton vulgaris
TAATTTATATCGATGGCTCGGCTCAACCGGCCATCTGTTCCAAACATGCTTATTCAGTGGCTTGCGCTATTGTGGCTGGTTCAATTGTAAATAGAGAATTTAAGTCTTTTATAGTGCATTCTCAGGCACTTGGGTACTGTACAGTGTAATTGGCAGAGCTGAGTGCTCTTGTTCTAGCTCTCGAGTTCGCTGATCCTAATGTGAATACTCTTATTGTATGCGATTCTTACTACTGTGTTCAGTCTTTTGGTCTCAAAATTACTCTAAAGATAAAGCAATAAACGCTTTGGTTTCGAGTGGCTGAACTTAAAAAACATCTGCCACTCACATAGGTTATACATAGTCTTGGCCATCAGTGTGTGGGAGCACATGCTGTTGGTAATTCCTTGGCTGACGAGGCAGCCAAATTTGCAGTAGCCATGTGTTCTGTTGCAGCAGTTACAAGGTCCATGACTAAGATAGAAAATGACATTTTGGCAGCTGTAGCTGCTACGAAGGATGGAACTGCTTATCTGCAGGGCTTCCCTTCAAAGTATTCTTATCATTTACCTAGCAAACAGGTTCCTTATGCTAAAATTCTGCCAGTTGATGATCAGCTGATTCCCAACATGGACCGCATACTTGGTTTGATCATAGCCAGACATGAAAGCATGCCGTCTGCACATGCCAGAGTGTGTGCACATATCTCTATTTCACAGCAACATTACTGGTGGTGTGGTTTACATAAACAGACCCGTAATAATGTACTTTCGTGTGACATTTGTCAGCAAATCAAACCGTTTATGGTCTCATGCCCACCACAAACACAGCTATGTATTTCCAACCAGCCATTTGGCTGTGTGTATCTTGAATAAGCATGGGCTGAAAATTTGTTCCGCTAGCGGTATTTTCGGATTTTCTGTGAATTCGCGATCCGCGAATCTCACGAAATCGCGCTAACGACAGGACGAATTTTCAGCCAAGCACTTACAGGGTTACAGCAGCAGGTGCAAAAGTTGAAGCTAATTTTTTGTAACCTTTTACAAAAGGGTTACAAAGAAATTAACTTCAACTTGGGCACCTGCTGCTGTAAGCCTGTAAGTGCTTCCTGGTGCCTCGTTGTCTACTTGCAACTATTCTCTGAAGCAGGGTCAGAGAATAGTTACAAGTAGGCAAGGCCTGTCACAAAAAATAAACCTCAACAGGAAGCACTGACAGATATAAAAACAAGCATTTGCAATGCAATAGGTCTCCCATTAGGAAAGTTTGAGCTATTGGTCTTGTAAATGACCATTTTTTTTATTTATGTGTTGGTTTTGAAAATAGCTAAATTAATAGCTTTGTCATTTACAATGTCAATAGTTATAACTTTCGCAAATGTGACACCTATAGCATTTGTAATGCAACATGTTTTGCATTTACAGGACTTAGATGTATTGATATTACAAATTACAATGGCTTTTAATTTTTTTAAATAATTAATACTTAAATAAAAGTGATTTTAATTTATAATGGCAATAGCTTCAACTTTTGTGAATAATTTTTGTGAAGATTATGTTCACTGTATTTTATTGTGACGAAAATCCAAGAACAGAAGTGAAATATTAACATCTTTTTGTGACATTTGTAATAAAGCTTAAAACATTGAGAGAACATATTTCAACCAGTTGTTGTTGAATGGTTGTGCAGATTGATGCTGGGGTGGCGCTGAGTGGCGCTGTTGTGGTGCTGAGTGGTATTGTGGTGATGCTGAGTGGTGCTGGGGTGGTGCTGAGTGATACTGGGATGGTGCTGAGTGATGCTGGGATGGTGCTGAGTGATGCTGGGGAGGTGCTGAGTGGTGCTGTGGTGGTGCTGAGTGATGCTGTGGCAGTGCTGAGTGATGCTGTGATGGTGCTGAGTGGTGCTGTGGTGGTGCTGAGTGATAATGTGGTGGCGCTGAGTGATGCTGTTGTGGCACTGAGTGATGCTGTAGTGGCGCTGAGTGGTGCTGTGGTGGTGCTGAGTGGTGCTGTGGTGGTGTTGAGTGATTCTGTGGTGGTGCTGAGTGGTGCTGTGGTGGTGCTGAGTGATAATGTGGTGGTGCTGAGTGATGCTGTGGTGGTGCTGAGTGGTGCTGTGGTGCTGCTGAGTGATAATGTGGTGGTGCTGAATGATGCTGGGGTAGCGCTGAGTGATGATGTGGTGATGCAGAGGGCAGAAAGGCACAAAAAGCAGTCTAACAAAGGGCAGAAGGGCTGAAAAACAAGGGAAAAACAAGTCTAACAGAGGGCAGAAGGGCAAAAAAACCAGTCTAACAGAGAACAGAAGGGCAAAAAAACAAGGGAAAAACGAGTCTAACAGAGGGCAGAAGTGCACAAAAAACGAGTCTAACAGGGGGCAGAAAGGCACAAAAACAAGTCTAACAGAGGGCAGAAGGGCACAAAAAACGAGTCTAACAGAGGGCAGAAGGGCAGAAAAACAAGGGAAAAATGAGTCTAACGGAGGGCAGAAGGTCACAAAAAATGAGTCTAACGGGGCAGAAGGGCAGAAAAACAAGGGAAAAACAAGTCTAACAGAGGGCAGAAGGGCAGAAAAACAAGGGAAAAACTAGTCTAACAGAGGGCAAAAGGGCACAAAAAACGAGTCTAACAGGGGGCAGAATGAATCCCGCCCTGCGTGTTTGTCCACGAAGATGCCTCCGTTTTGTGCAATACCTCTACTCAGCTGGAGTACTTTCTACTGTGTAATCAGTAAGTGTTCGCTCATTGGCTAAAGGTATAGGGGCAGAATTACAACAACTGGCGCATCCCCAGGGATGCACCAGTTATTGTGCGCCGCAGCTCCGCCACCCATGGACTGCCGCAATTACAATGCGGCGCACCATGGGGCAAAAACGGCACTGATACGTCACGCATCTGTGCCGTAAAAGGAGCGCATTGCTGGAGCTGCGTCGCAAGCGTGACGCAGCTCCAGCAATGCTCCGGGGGGCCCTATCTCCCCAATGCTGCATCAAGCCTTGCGCCTGCTTCAAGCAGGCGCAGGGTTTTGACACAGCATTGGCCAAAAAGTGACTGAGTGAAATATTGTATATTTTACTCAACCACTTTTAGGAGGCGTTCCTGCGCAGGAACGCGCTCCCCTGCACCGGAACGCCTCCTGATGGCGCAGGGCTTTACAACGTGACGCATCTCTCAGATGCGTCACGTTGTTAATACCCAACACCATGGCGCATCTTTTCTGCTGCTGCTGCATCACAAGAGTGACGCAACTGCGGCGCAAAAGAGGCACATCTGCCCCATAGTGCTTTTACTACACTGTAGCTGCGTAAAGGGCCTGAAGATGTGTCTCCAGTGACCATGTGTGCCTGTGCCTGTGTTGCACACATGGTCACTGGAGACACATCTTTTGACCCTTTACGCAGCTGCAGTATAGTAAAAGCACTATACATTTACCCAATGAGGGAGCACTTACTGGATTAGCCAGTAGAAAGTACTCCACGGCAAATCGCAAAAAAATCAGCAATTTCGCTGGAAAATGTGTGAATTTGCAGATTTTTTTGCAATTTAGCTAATTCGCAAATTTCGCCCATGCTTAATCTTGATCTCTGAAGTCCATTGTCTTCTGATACTGCACATAAATACATTTTTGTTGCAGTTGATTTGTACACTAGCTCCCCTTGGGTTTGGCCACAACGCAGTGCTGACGCTTGTAAATTGATACTTGTATAGCACACTACTCACCCGCAAGGGTCTCAAGGCCCTTGTACTAATACCGCTGTGGAACCCATCCTAGCTTTCCCAGTGAGGCGTCCACTCCTGGGCACCCCCAAGGTGGAGGCCAGGCATCCTTAGCGTTGTGGGGGCCATTGTGGAGATTAAACAAGCTATTGCCCAGAGTTGCAGAGTGGGACTCAATGATTGGAATAGGCACCGAGGCCAGAATTATCGGGTCTGTGGAATTGAACCCTGGTCCCGGGCTAGACCTCTGCATCAGGGTCTGCCGCTCTAATCATTGAGCCACACTTCTCCACACGCTTGAAATGTCATTAGAGACTTGCATGTCTTTGTCAGGATGTTTGACTGTGGCACCTTCAATTCAGATCAAGGTCCAGCATTCAAGGCGTACAATAACGCAATGAAGTCGATGTGGTTGCTGGTGCAGTTTTAGTCTCCATACAGGCCTGAGGGCAATTCTACAGTGGAGTGAATGAACCATAACTTAAAGCAGTCTTTGACAGCTAGGGTCTTAGATACTTGCAGGAACTGGCTTGCCCATTTGTATTGAGTTCAGTGTGCACTCAATAACCTCCAGGAGATCTCTGGGTAGGTGGAGCCCATACAAAATGTTCTTTGGCCTTGTGGCGGCTGCTGCAACTTTTAACGTAAATAATCATTCTACTATGTTACAGGACCTACCTCGTGACAGCTGGCTTCCTAAGATTAGAGATCTGGTACGAGAAAAGCTGGAGAACAAAAAAGAATGTGGTTCCCTTAACGTTCACCGGTTCCAGTACTTGGATTGAAGGGTACTCGTACAGTAATTCTACCACTTTTGCCTGGTCGCAAAGACAACAGACACATTTAAGTGGAAAATGTCAAACTACACCTGTAGTACTGATTCTGGACCCGTGTCATAAACATCGTCGTATCATGCCGATTTTGGTATTGGCAGACCGGTAATGATTGAGATACTACGTACAAGCATTTCTGTCATATTCGAGTGACGAAGTCACCCCGAATTCAGAGTTTCCGTCCTGAACCCTCGGGTTCCATTTTGTGAACTGCAGCCATTTTGTGATTGCCCTCACCTAGGCACAATGACTGAAGCCGAGATCGAGTCGAAAGTACACGTATACCTTCGCTGACTCCTCTATGACCTGGGCGAGCTGAGTCCACTGCCTGAAGCCAAACCTGTTCGACCAGTTCCTTTCCCAGTGGCCGAATGAGATTAGCATCAAGGCGCACATGTCGTAAACCTTTTCATCGCACACCGGCTATGTCTAATCTCAACCACACCTGTCTCTGTTTCTTTCTTTATGACTTGCTTTACGATGAGGAGGTGCCCGTTTTTATTGGGGGATCCGTCGATATCTGATGGAAATACTGGGCCTTGCCGGATAATTGATTATGGGTTGGACAAACTGAAATATGGGCTTGTCATCATGACTCTGCTTTTTCTTTGTAGTGGAAATATGTGAATGGTCAACTGTAAAATAATTAATGTTTGCCTAAAGCTTAATATTTTGTATAAAAAGGGAAGGCTGGCTTTGTAAGCTTGAGCAGTCTCCTGAGAATATACACGTTGTTGTACTTCTAGGATACCTGTTACTGGCTGCAGCCAATAAATACGATCTTTGACTTCACCTAGAAGACTCTGTGTTTCTGTGGTCCGAAACAGGAGAACTCGAAGTCTTCGGTTGTTGTACCCTGGCACCGCTGGGTTCTTAAAACCCGGTACGTCAGTTGGTACTTTCAACGTGGGGCGATTTCAGCGGTACCAGTCCAAGCCAGAAGTTCGTGAGGAGCTTTGTGTGAAAATTCTGGAGGAAGGCCAGCCACTACATCGACCCCTGTATGTCGACGTGGTCCGAAAGTCTTTGCTGCGAGGTTCCCCGCTTCCCGACGGCTACGAAGGACTGCTGCCCTGACTATCGCCCTGTTTTGGACCCTTGATGATTGGTAGAGCTAGTCTTCTGATGACGTCATTGATACCTTCAGTTAAGTATGAGTGGAGCGTCTCCCAGTCCTTAGTTTGGTTCTTAGTTTTGGTATCCTTCTAGGATCACTTTGATTTGGAATTTGCTAATTCCAAAGCCGAGGGACTCGTGTATTCACGAGATTATCGTATTTGATAATCCCTCGAAGTTTGAAGCTAGACTAGAGAGCGTAGATGCCTGGTCTTAGCAGACTTGGAAACATGTTTTGTTTTGGCTGTAATAAGGGTTCCTGATTGGAGGGCTCGTGTCCTGTTCCTCCGATTGGAACTCCAACGTATGAACTCTATGTGAAGCATGGTGTAGGCCCTATCGCATATAATGAAGCATGGATCGGATACACCAGGAAAGATGGTGTTTTAAAATGGCCTCAATATGGTAGTTTAGACACGGAGATTTTGGATAATTTAGAGGTCAAACCTTTTAAGGAGAAAGCCCGGCCGGCAATGTTTGACTCTTTTCGCACATGGCACAAAGAAGCCAAACAGAGAGAAATTAATTTAGCAAAGAGGAATAAACGAGAACGAGGTATGTCTATGGTACAAGCAGCGGTTGCGTTTAGGGATAATGAGGAAGAGCAGGAAAGTGAACAAATGCTTAGGGTGAAGAAGTTAGCGGTAGATAGATGCTACCCAGTTTCGCCGCGTAAAGACCAGGAAGGAAGGGAAGATCTTGAGAAAGATCCTTTAATGTCACACCTTTTGAGTTCATCACCTCCCTATGCACAGAATGCTACGGCACCACCGCCACCAGTTGTGATTGCACAACTTCCAGTTGTTGTGCCACCTGTGATTCCACCACAGCCAGCTCCTATTCTGTTGGATATTCTTCCTTTGACGCAGCCTCCTCAGGGGCCGCCACCTTTGTCTTCTTCTTCGTCTGCTACTTCTATGCCTGTTCTTAATGTTTCCTCTATTCCGACTTTAAATTCTCCTGCTACTGTTCCGTCTTCCCTTATTCTTTCACCTTCTTCTTCTGCTAGACAACGAATGACAACTGCAGTTACTGATTTCTTTTCTCCTTTGTTGGGACAATTGGGTATGTCCCCTGTTATTGAGCGTAGACAGTCACGTAGCCAGCTGCCGAATATGGATGAGTGTACGATTTTGGATCATATGGCGCGTAGATGGATTATGTATGATACCCGATATGATCTTGAGGGTGTTATGCATGTTTTCCTTCAATGGGAACCACCGAAGCAACGGTACGTTTTTGATATGATGTGTGCTTTCCTTGTTGAGAAATGGGATGAGGAAGTAGGACAAGCTCAAGACAAGTTGTATAGTTTACGTTCCGAATTTGCGAAGGGAACGATTGTGAGTCCATCTGATGTTGAGAAAGCGGTTGCGACATTGTTGTCATTTAGGAGTGAGTCTCCTTCTCGACAGTTGCTTGAATCTGATTCTTCAGTTGGGAGAAAGGCACGACAATATCCGATGAGGGAAGTTCCTCCTGTGTGGAAAGAAAAGTGCCTGCTGGTGTAGGTAATAATCCGCCAGCTGTACTGGCTCATTTTCAGCGTGTTTGGGTACATGTTCCGTGGAAACGTGCTGAAGTTTTAGCTATTAAGCAGTCTTTGCCTGATCCACGCAAAAATCCAGCAGGGTACTATAAAGAGTTGACTCAAACTGTGAGCTCCTGTATTATGAATTTGGCAGACATCGGCATGTTGTTTGGCAATGTTGTTCCGTAACCCATTTGGAGTAAGATTCGTCATACGGATCATGCGGATGAATTAGGTGATACATGGGTTCATCTTAGAGACGCCGACAATAGACAAGTAGGCGGTGCTAAGCCTGAGGATTTGATTACTGAACTTCCTGAGAAAATTATTGCGTATATGAAGACTTTAATGCCCGAATTGCGTGTCAATTGGGACTAGTTGTCTGTATGTAAGCAGAAGAAAGATGAAACGGTGTCAGACTTTTTCACAAGGTTCGAAGAGACATTCGTAGATCATTGTGGTCAGGATATGGCTACCGAAGGTGGTCAGAGATTGTTTGTTGACAAGTTTGTACATAATTTGCTTCCTGAATTGTGCAATAAGTTGAAGGATTCTGAAAGTGCTTGGGCTGTTTCCACATCAGCCCAAATTTTGGCTACTGCCCAGTACTATGAAAATAGGCGCAAAGATGAGTTAGAGAAAGTGGATAAGAAGACTAAGGAATTGAAGACTAAGGTTCTTCTACAGCAAGCTTATCCACCTCGTATTTCTAGTCAGCGTGATTATCAGCAGCCTCAGCAGTATTCGAGAAACTCGCAATGAAACGAGCCTTCTCAAGAGCGTTTCCCGTATGGGCCTAATCAGTGTGCGTATTCCAAAGAAGAGGGCCATTACAAGAATAGTTGTCCGGTTTTGTTACAACGATCAAATGGTGCTTCTGGTGTGAGAGGTAGAGGTGCTCAACAAGTGCCTAGAGGTAGAGGTCGCAGACAGAATGTACGTCCTTTGCCTCCACAGAACTCAATGAATTGTTTTGATCAGCAGCAGAGTTCCTCTGGTAGGACAGCACAGTATTATGTGGACGATTACTATGTTGAAGGGGATGAAGCGAATGGTAAGGATTGTTAGGACAGCCATGGACAAAGAAAGGGAGTTGTTTCAGTTCCAGTAGATCAGAATGGACCTTATGTTGAAGTGATTACATCAGGTGTGTCAGAACCTTTTCTGTTGGATACTGGTGCTACAAAGAGTTCTATTATGCATTCATAATGTTTTTGTAGGTTTTTCTGGCGCCCCGTTACGAATCTGATTTCTGCTTCATTGTCTCTTTCTGTTGGTCCGCGTAAGATCGAAGCACCCCTTCTTTTGACTACAGGTTGTAAAGAGAATTTGTTGGGATTGGATTTGTTGAAGAGATTGTATGCAACATTGTATTGTTCTCCATCAGGAGTACATCTTACTTTGGGTAAAAGAGTGATTTCTCCAATGTACGTGTCGAAAGATTGTCTTCCATCTGAATTGTCTCTCTTACCAGATTCATTGTGGGCTACTGGTCTGAATAATGTGGGTCTATTGGACATTCCTCCATATGTTGTGACGCTGAAGGCGAATGCTAAGTTACCGCGCATTCCACAATATCGCATCTCGAGCGATGGTGAACGTGCACTTTTAGCGATCATTTTTGATCTGATCAACAAGGGTGTCATTGAGGAAATAAGAGGTAATGTGTGCAATAGTCCTGTTTTGCCTGTTTTGAAGAGAATTGACCCTTCACAGCCTCCTGTATATAGGTTTGTCATCGATCTTCGCGAAGTGAACAAGATTGATGTTCCACAATTTCCAGTTGTGCCTGACATTACGGCCTTGTTGACTCTGGTACCAGCTATTGCCACATGGTTTTCGGTGATTGACTTGAAGAATGCTTTCTTCAGCATCCCGATTGCCATGGAGAGTAGGGATATCTTTGGATTCTCTTTAGGAGGTCGTAGTTTTCGCATTAAACGCGCTCCTCAAGGCTATTGCGAGAGTCCATCGATCTATAGTCAAGCTTTGAAGACACAACTTGATCTGTTGACTTTACCTGAAGGTGCAGCCCTTATCCAATATGTAGATGATTTGCTAGTCGCCGCTGATACTGAGGAGATTTGCAAGGAAGCCACTTTGTCGTTACTGCATCACTTGTCTGATTGTCATCATAAAGTTTCTCTCTCAAAGTTGCAATTTTGTCGACAAGAAGTAACCTACTTAGGTCACCTCTTATCGAAGGAGGAACGGAAACTGACCCCAGAAAGAATTCAAGCTATTGCGAAAATGAGTGTGCCTACGACACAGAGAGAAGTGTGTTTCTTTTTTTGGGTATTACGTCGCACTGTAGACAGTGGATCCCTAATTTTTCATTGCTAGCGAAGCCTTTGATAGCTCTTACTGTTAAGGATACTCCAAATCCTATTCCTTGGACTGACGAATGCCAAACGAGCTTTTCTGAATTACGCAATGCGTTGTGTTCGGCTCCTGTGTTGGGTACTCCTGACTACAGTAAGCCTTTCACATTGTATGTTCACGAGAGAGAGGGATGTGCATTGTCAGTTTTGACTCAACAATTTGGTGATAAGCAACGTCCATGTGCGTACTTTTCGTCGACTTTAGATCCGGTAGCTAGAGCGTTGCTGAGTTGCTTGAGAGCTACGGCGGCAGTGGCTGTTTCAATTCGACAGTCTGCTGGTTTAGTTATGGACAATACGTTAGTTGTCATGGTTCCACATGCAGTGGATACCTTGTTGAATCGTACGAAGACACAGCATTTAACTAGTGCTCGGTTGTCAGGTTATGAGCTGACGTTGTTAGAAAGTCATGTGCACATTAAACGATGCAACACGTTGAATCCAGCCACGTTGTTGCCGATTTCAGTTGAGACAGACGATGATAGTGATAAACAGCATGACTGTTTTCTGAGAACTGAGGAAGAAATGAAAGGGAGAATAGACTTGAGGGATACTCCTCTTTCTGAATGTGATGGTACTTTGTGGATTGATGGTTCGTGCTTTAAGTTGCCGAATGGTGATACGACTGCGGCATATGCTGTTACGACTTTGCATACGATTGTTGAAACTGCACGTATCCCACATAATTCAGCACAAGCAGCAGAATTGATTGCACTTACGAGAGCGTGTGTGTTGTCGAAAGGAAAACGAGTAACCATATATACTGATAGCCAATACGCTTTTGGCGTGGCTCATAGCTTTGGACGTTTGTGGCGTGAACGTGGATTTTTAACTTCGCATGGGACGAAGATTCAGCATGGGCAATTGGTGAATGAGCTTCTTGAGTCACTGACCTTACCTTTACAAGTTTCAATTGTGAAATGCAGTGCACACAAAAAGGTTACTGATGATGTTGGTCGTGGTAATGCATTTGCTGATGAGATCGCAAAAGAAACAGCAAAAGATGTAACGAATCGAATGTATGTAGCAGGCCCTGCAAGATGGGTTGGTGATGTTGGAATGTGTGAAGATACGATTGAGAGTGTGAAATCCATTCAAGCTGAAGCTACAGAGAAAGAGTTGAATGAATGGAGAGAAAGTAATGGTAGATTGGATTCGAATGATTGTTTTGATTTGTCAGAACATCAGAGATGGTTGTTACCCGATGCGTATGTGCTTGCAGTGGTGACGATGGCTCATGGAATGGCACATATTAGCGTGAAAGGCATTTGTAAGTTGTTGGCTCCAGTATGGCAGAATGCGGGAATTCCAAAATGTGCAGAGAACTTGGTGAAGAACTGTATGGTGTGTCTGAAATACAATCCTGGTAGGGGAACTCCAACGCCAGCTGGTCATTTTGCTCCTCCAACGTATCTGTTCGAGGTTTTGCAGTTAGATTTCATTCATATGGAAAGCTGCAACAATTTGAAATACGTACTTGTTGTTGTTTGCGCCTTTTCAAGATGGGTAGAGGCATATCCCCTAAAGGACAATACTGCCCTATCCACAGCCAAAGCCCTTGTCAAGGAATTCTTCCCTAGGTTTGGAAAGCCAAGAATGGTCTGGAGTGACAATGGAAGTGAGTTTGTGGGTCGAGTGATGAAGAGAATGTGTGAGGGGCTAGGCATTCAACAGAAGTTCCACGCTGCAAATAACCCCCAATCAGCTGGTTTAGTAGAGTGCTATAATGGCACATTGAAGTTGAAGTTGGCAAAGATTCAAGCGAGTTCTGGCCTTAAATGGCCTGACGCTCTGCCTTTAGCACTCCTATCAACGAGAATGACTATTCATTCATGAGTGGGACTTAGTCCCTATGAGATTGTGTTTGGCAGTTCGGCCAATGTATGGGGAGTGCCAAAGCCGAAGAAATGCAGTGAACTCGAACATCCTGTACTGCTTGATTATTTGCACAAATTGACGGCTAAATTGCGTGTTTTACACCAACAGGTCCATAATACTCTGCCTCCGGTCTCTGAAGCTCCAGGACATCCTATCGACCCTGGATCATGGGTGCTGATCCGGAATTTCCAGCAGACAAAGAATGATCCACCCCGTTGGACCGGACCTCATCTTGTTCTTCTCTCAACGAGATCAGCTGTTCGAGTAGAAGTGAAAAAGCATTGGATCCACGGCGTACATTGTAAGAGGGTCCCACTGCCTCTCCCGTACGACCGTAGGATCCAGGAGAATATCGCTGATTCTGAGACTGAGAGTGTGCTTCATTTTCTGCCTTTTAGCGATGCACGTGTAAAAGGAACAATTTCTGAACAGGAAAGCAATAATATCCTGCAAAAAGCTGTGCCACCGTCAAGTCGATTGAACACTACAGAGCCTGAACTTTTATTTCAGAACCAGACAGTACCTGGAAAGAACCGCTATAATCTGAGGCCGAGAACTATGGACAAATAAAATTCTTTTTATTTTTGATTGTGCAGCTCTCTCATCTGAGAAACTTGCTTATTTTTGTTTTTTGAACTGCCATCTGGTTCGGCTGCTAGGGTCGCGGTTGCTTAAGTCTTTGGAGTGCAGCTGAAGACGTTAGGTCGACAGTTCTGGTTGGTCTAAGTTAGTTGCCCTGGACTGACAGAAGCATTCCTTAGCAGAAACACCCTACCACCGCGGGCAGCTACTTAGAGAGGATGGAGTTTTTCAAGATGGAGAGGCCTGCCAAACAAATGAACTTTAAAGCCAGAATGTGTAAAATAATGACAAAGAGAATTTTTTTGATAATATGCATTTTAATGTTGCTTAGTGTAATGATGTTTTTGATAGGATATGTTTTATTCTCTTTTCAAGTGACCTTTGCATCCACTACACAGCCCATACCTCCTCCTACTGTTTCTTTGCATTCTTTTCACCCTCTGCCTGAGCATGAGTCCACTGGAAGGTTAGAGTTTATCAATAACTCTTTCATCCAGCTTTTGCACCAACGCCAATTAATAGTGAATACAACTAACAGTTGGGGGTGTGTTCTTATGCCACATACGACGGATAAAGGTTTCACATACTTGGTCTTGCCATTTAGCTACTATGGTTCTTTGTGGGCGTTTCAAACGATGTTCATATATGCCATCGAACCATATCCTCCGTGTTCCACGAGAAGTAACTCGAGCAACAAAGCATTGGTAATAGGAATTGCAAAATTGAGCAGAACAATTGACTCGTATAGAACGATTCCTAGAGATGAGTTGCAAGCTTATGTTAGATGGACTATAACGAAATATGGAGTTGCTTTGAGTGAGAACCAGCGAGCAAAGACATCCTCCTCGATTTGGATCGTACCCCATCAGGGTCACCTATGTCTGCAAGGTAATGGCAAGAATCCCGGAGCTCAGTTAGGGAGAAATGAAATGAAATGAATGAGACTTATATAGCGCACGACTTACCCTGGGGCATCTCAGCGCTTGCTTAGGGAACCCGTCCTGGTATTCCCCTGTGAGATAACCCTGGCAGGGTAACCACAAGGTGAAAGTCAGGCATCCCACCGCGAGGGGCCGTTGTGGAGATTAAGCAAGCTATTGCCCAGAGTCGCAGAGTGTGAACCCGTGAGTCGAGAAGGCACCGGAGTGAGAATTAACAAGTCCGTGGAATTTTTGAGCCCAAGACCCGCCGAGGCGGGAATTGAACCCTGGTCCCGGGCCGAACTCAAGCTCCAGGTCTGCCGCCTCTAACCCCTGAGCCACACTTCTCCACTGAAGCATCTGCACTGAGACATACGTTTTTGCGTCTCAGACTTCCCCTCCATTTTTAGCAGCTAAGGGTACTTATTTCATTTGCCATGACAGAGCCTATACATGGTTGCCCCCTGATTTTTCGGGCACATGTTTTGTTTCATTCCTGTTGCCTCCCACTTACACGGCTACAGCAGATTACCACAGGACAAGGATAGTTAGGGGTGTCATAAGTGAAGAAGACACTGCGGGCCAAGAATTTGGAGATTTTGTGAAGGGTTTTGTGCCGTTTTGGGGACCTATGGTTAACAGCAGGAACATAAGGCAATTCACCACGGTGGTTGAATCCACCATAGTTGAGACTGCCGGTGCCCTTAGTAATTTGACGGCTGAGCTCCAGTCGGATCGCCTTATGACTCTTCAGAATAGGGTCGCATTAGATGTCGTACTTGCAGACCGAGGTGGGGTATGTAAAGTGATCCGATCAAGTTGCTGTATTTTCATCCCCGACAACGCTCCGACAGTTTACCAGGCCATTTCCAAATTGCATAAGATCTCTGAATCGATCCACCTGGATAAAGGGGATTGGTCATTGATGGGTGGTTCTGGGAACTGATATCCGCTTGGGGATGGAAGATTCTGATAGTCATTGGGATGATCTTAGCCATTCTTTTTCTGTTCTGTCTGTGTGTACAGTGGGATATATGATGTTACAACGCATACTTTACTCCGCATACCATTACAACGCGGTATTTACAACGCATACCGTTACAACGCATAGCGCTTTGGGGTGCTGGATAGTGGTAAGTATAATTTACTATTCTAACTCCAGTCCCCGTGGACCCTAGGGAAGGTGTTGGATAGTAAATTAAACTTACCTCTTATCCTAGAGCGCCCCCCAGCGCAATGCGTTGTAATGGTATGCGTTGTAATGCCTGCGTTGTAGTGGTAGTGCGGAGTAAAAAATGCGTTGTAACAGGTGCATACCGTACAGTGTGCTCCTGCAATATGTGGCCTCTGTGCTACATCGTGTGTAAGGAAACCTGTATCAAGAAACTAGCTAAGAAATAGGATGATGCTACAGCAACATCTCGATGGTTTTATGAATACAGACCTGGACTCAGATTAGCATGAGTATAGGTTATTGCCTATGTAAGGGCAAAAGGCGGGTCTGTAGTACTGAAGATTCTGGACCTGTGTTATAAACATCGTCGTATCATGACGATTTTAGTATTGGCAGACCGGTAATGATTGAGATACTACGTACAAGCATTTCCGTCATATTCGAATGACGAAGTCACCCCGAATTCAGAGTTTCCGTCCTGAACCCTTGGGTTCCATTTGTGAACGGCAGCCATTTTGTGATTGCCCTCACCTAGGCACAATGACTGAAGCCGAGATCGAGTCAGAAGGGCACGTATACCTTTGCTGACTCCTCTATGACCTGGGCGAGCTGAGTCCACTGCCTGAAGCCAAACCTGTTCGGCCAGTTCCTTTCACAGTGGCCAAATGAGATTAGCATCAAGGTTCACATGTCGTAAACCTTTTCATCGCACACCGGCTATGTCTAATCTCACCCACACCTGTCTCTGTTTCTTTCATTATGACTTGCTTTACGATGAGGAGGTGCCCTTTTTTATTGGGGGTCCGTCGATATCTGATGGAAATACTGGGCCTTGCCAGATAATTGATTATGGGTTGGACAAACTGAAATATGAGCTTGTCATCATGACTCTGCTTTTTCTTTGTAGTGGAAATATGTGATTGGTCAACTGTAAAATAAGGAATGTTTGCCTAAAGCATAATATTTTGTAAAAAAAGGGAAGGCTGGCTTTGTAAGATTGAGCAGTCTCCTGAGAATATACACGTTGTTGTACTTCTAGGATACCTGTTACTGGCTGCAGCCAATAAATACGACCTTTGACTTCACCTAGAAGACTCTGTGTTTCTGTAGTCAGAAACAGGAGAACTCGAAGGCTTCGGGTGTTGTACCCTGGCACCGCTGGGTTCTTAAAACCCGGTACTTCACACCATCTGGCCATTTCTTAATAGTGTAAATCCTGCAGTTTCATGCAACGCTATTTCTTTGAATCCGGTGCATCCAACCTCTAATCTCCGTATCGCTGAGGTTGGGATGGAAACTACTATTGACCTTTTGCCTGTTTTGCCTCCATCCTCTTCCAACGCAGAAGTTGAGTATACTCACCCTGCAGGTGAGTCCCACAGTGAAGTGTCAAGCAGTCCTCGACAATTTCTCACTGATGCTACCCTGCTATCTTTAATGAACATGGGTGCAAGAGGGGGCGTGACCAACAGCTGACTATGGAGGACGTGAGCTAGAGGAGCTCCATCCCAAACCCCAGACACTAGACACTTTATCCTGTCACTACCTGGACCCTCAATGAAGTAAAACGTACATACCACTGGACGTGAGTTGTGACCTCTACGAGCTGAGGATGCGGTGCCCTGAGCCTGCGTCCTAACAGCGAGGAGAGCGAAGTGAGGTAGAAGGCAGGCCGTGACCGTGGACACTGCCGTCCGAATGAGGCAGGCGGCACCGGAGCACGCTCTGAACCCAGGAGATCCAGGTCTGTGGAGGGAACAGCAAAATCTGGTGACTACATGCAGTGGATAGGATGAGGCGAGTGTGACTGGCTTCAGGATGGCAGGAAGTGTGGTGGACCCAAGATGGCGGCCAGGGACACTGGTATAGCTGTATCATCCTGCTGAGTGCATGCCTCGACTACAACGCCGGGCAGGTCCTGGCGCGCTGCGAGAGTGAGGACCTGCGCGCAACTGCTGGGAGGACCCCTCCCGTGGTGAGCACCAGCAACAGACTTGAGGTCTGTAATACACAGAATCTGCCACGGCAGGGGAGTGAAGGGGCATACTGGAGGCGCCTGCCCTGCTGTGTGATGGGAATTGCCTGGAGACCATCTAAGCACTTGGGGAGGGCATAAATTGTGTGGATACTGCTACACAACTGCTGGACATCCTGCTATATACTGGAGTGGGCATAATAACTGGGAAGTGGACACAGCTGTTTCTGCTTGCGTGTATGCAGGGTTGGTTGCACAGCGGTTATTTGCCTTGAGGAGTTGGCAATTGTGCGCCGGATGTGAGAACAGCCCCTGAACCAGTGCCTTGGAAGGTACGTGTCAATACCGTTATCATCTAATGAGGCACAGTGTGGAGGCAGTGTGTTTTCCTGGAGAATAGTAAGATATTGCTGAGGTGAAAAGCTGCACGGAATCAGATACAGTGAGATAGAGGCACTGTGTGAGGGACACTGGTGGTGTGCACGGTTCAGAGGCACCATATACTAAAACCTGCTGGCTGGGACTGCGATCTGGATCGCTGGTGACGGGTGGAAACGACAGGACTACATATTCTGTGCAGATTACACTGGGGTTACACTGGAGCTCCCGAATGCACGAGTCCTTTGTGATAATATAGGGTGCAATAGAGGCAAACAGCCCAGCGCAGAGGTCAGCGACGAAGCCCACTTTGCACCTAATAGAGATCCCTCGTTCGGCTTGGACAATGAAGTGGTGCCCTCCATGGGAACTTATCAACATGCTGGCAAACTAGACTTAATATTGAAGGAGATCCGTGACTCACACACCGCGATTGAATCGCAAATGGGAGCGCTATCCACTAGTCTAAATTTTCTGCAGCGGACCATAAGAAATTAGCATACAAGGTGAAGTCTAATAAGATAGCTCTAGAAGACTTGATACCGCAGTAGACCATGCATTCCTCACAAGTTGAACAATTCCAACGCCAGTTAAGGGGCTTGCAAGACAGGGTGGATGATGCAGAGGGGCGGTCCCAATGTAATAATGTCAGAATTCTTGGTATTCCAGAGCGAAGCGAAGGACAGAATCCCACTCAATTTTTGGAAAACTGGCTGTGAGACTATGTGCAGAAAGAAGTACTGTCGACCCTTTACAGTGTGGAGAGGGCACACAGAGTACCACCGAGACCGCCTCAGCCAGGTGCACCACCAAGACCATTAATAGCATGTATTCTGAACTATAAAGATTGTGATACGATACTGAGAGCGGCGAGAAGAATGCCCCTATACGCTTCGAAAATAAAACAATATCCCTCTACCCAGATTTCACCTTGGCGGTACAAAAAGCCAGAGCCACCTACTTGGAGATAAAGAAGAAACTGAGAGCACGGAATATGAAATATGTGCTGCTCTTCTCGGCACGACTGCAGGTCATCTATGGGCAAAAATCCATATTTGTTAACATTGCGGAGGAAGCAGAGGATTGGTTGGAATAACATTTACACAGTCAACCTCACAGACCTCGCTGCCGTCAGGTCAATCAGGCCGAAGGCTTACACCGCGGCACCCAGAGAACCATATGGCAGACAACAGAAGAAAAGCGAACGCATGGACAATGCAGCAACACCAGAGAAAATTACGAACAGTCAAAGTTAAGGCCTTCTTACGGCGGCGGCAGTGGCCGAGCATGATGCCCAGATTAATGCACTCTGAATCTAGCCTTACACTGTTCCCTTCAATTACTGCACAAATGGCCAGAGAATACTAGAACTGTAGCATGGAGATGGTCGGGAGTGGTAACGTATATGACACTCTATATACTATTTTGATATTGTAAACTCATGGAGGAGGGTCCAGATGTTTGGGACTGTATGGGGTAGCGCAAAAAACTGCAGAGTTAATTCTTTTGTTCTGAAGTGCAATGCCTGTTTGTAAACGGACTGTTGCCACTATCACCCCCCCCCCCCCCACAGCGACGGCACTATGGAGTTTATTATTGGTAGTCCATGTTGGGCTCGTGTTTCATGTTTGGTCCTCCATTGTTGTTTGGAGGAACCTGATGTTTGGGAAGTTAGAGGGGAATGCTTGCTCAGCCCTTACACCCATGTTACCATGTGGGCTTAATATTGCACCTGGAATGTGAGAGGCATGGGGTCGGTACATAAGAGGCATAGTATTTTGACACAACTAAACAGAAGGCGGATAGATGTGGCCTTACTTCAAGAAACACATCTGAACCATGATGAAGCTGATCAAACTGGGGACAAAATGGAAGGGTCAACTGTTCTTCAAGACTTACTCCGCATTTGCTCAGGGGTGGTGGTTTGGAAGCGTAACACTGTCCCTTTTAAATTGCTGGAGCAGAGAGTAGACCTTCACGGAAGGTACGTCCTGCTCCATGGCATATTGGATGGGATACGCATCGTCATCAGGAGTCTATATGCCCCGAACACAGAACAAAAAAATAGGTACCTAGAGATGCTTAGAGCGACGTTATCGGAGTGGACTGACTAGAGTGGACTGACTATCTATGGGTGTTAGGGGGTTACTTCAATGCAGTGTTAGATATAGATCTGGACAGGTCACACCCCTGCTGCACAGGACCAAGAGTCAGAAGCAGGCAGATGCACTCAAAACATGGGCTGGGGATTGGGGGCTACATGACACCTGGCGGGTGAAAAACCCGGACAATAAGGAATATTCCTTCTATTCGCCAACACATCGGCTACATACTAGGATAGACAGACTTTTTTGATCAGGGACGTTGCTCGCCTCTACTGACGGTGTATTTCACCTGGGGAAGACACTGTCAGACCACAACCCAGTGGAGTTGTCTCTGCAGTGGGGTAGGATTCCGACCCTGATACCGACCTGGAGACTGCAACCCCAACTATTAGAGGACCAGATCTTTCGTAGCACACTCTCAGAGGCAATTGTTAATTATTTCTCAGAGAATACAGGGTCAGCTAGCACACAACAATTAGAATGGGATGCATTCAAGACAGTTATATGAGGAGTAGCAATAGGCGCAAAATTGTGAGTCAGACACACACACTTGTAGACCGACTAACGGAAATAGAGGGCAAACTGCACGCTTTGGAAGGAGAATTGTCAGGGACAAATGAACAACTAACACAACTGTGGGAGGCAAACACACAATATGCCAAACTCATGGAGGAACTGAAGGTAATAGATTTTAAACTCTACACACAGAAACAGCATACACAGGCAGACAGGGTGGGGCCCTTAATAGCAAAACCTGTTAAAGATGCTCCCATACCATCCCCCATTTTGGAGATTTGCGACATTAGGGGCGGAATCACCACACAACTGGGAATTAACATGGCATTCAGGGTATTTTATGAACACTTATACGGACAACCGACGGGTCACACTGACACTGACTTTAGGCCCAACTTTGAAGGACTACAACTGCCACAACTCACGCAACAACAGCGCGACGACTTAGCGAGACCAATATCTGGATCAGAAATTAGACAGGCGATTTACCACACGGTAAAACCCCTGGCAATTATGGTCTACCTGCTGAATTTTATACACAATATTTCGGATTTGTTGGTACCACACCTGGAATGTTTATATCAGGAGTCGTTAAAGGCGGGAGTGCTCCCCCTCACTATGCTACAAGCAACTGCGGTCTCCTTGTTGGAACCTGGGAGAGACGAATCAGACATGTCCGGATACAGACTCTTATCCCTACTCAACTCAGATTACAAGATTCTGAGTAAAATACTGGCTAATAGACTGAGTCAGCTAATTCCAAAGTTGATACACATTGATCAGTGCGGATTCGTTCCGGAAAGAAGCACAGCGCTTAATATCAGATGGCTGCACCAGATTATGGCGGGTACACCTAACTCAGGAATGAAGGAGGGGTGCATATCACTTGACCTAAAACAGGCATTCAGCTCGCTACACTGGGACTATGTTTTATACCCTCACTAGGTTTGACATACCGGACGAATATATTGCCTGGGTGCGACTCTTATACATGCATCCCACAGCTCGCGCACAAACAGGACAGCATATATCTTCCCAATACACGGTAGCCAGAGATACCAGACAAGGGTGCCCACTGTTGCCCCTGCTGTTTATACTGGGGCTGGAGCCCCTTTTGCACAGGCTCCGCTCCTTGTCCGGGTGCCTGGGTATAGTAAGAGGCCCAAAGACACATATTGTCTCTGCATATGCCAACGACATTATTTTATACATTAAGGACATGGATATGGATCTTGAGCCCATGCCAACAGTTTTCGACTCCTTTCAGGAGTTGTCGGGTCTCACGATTAATGCTGATAAATCTTATGCTTATTTTTTTGATGGCCCTGCACATACTGGACGATTGCCTTTTGGTCGCAGGGAGTTTATTATAGCACCTGACACTTTTAGATATTTGGGGGTACAGGTTTATCGTAATAAAGCGGATTTACTAGTTGGCAACTTGTCCCGAGCTGTTGCTGCCCTTAGGGCGCAGGTGATGTTTTTGACCTTGCTCCCCCTGTCGGTGGCTGCAAGAGTCGCCATAACTATTTTTTTGCCGAAGCTGCTCTATTACTTCATCAACCTGCCTGTCTGGTTACCAGGATGGATTTTTAAAATGCTGAACTCTTTAATTACGGAACTGATTTGGGCATGGGACGCAGAAGAATTAGCCTAGTAAAATTACAACTGGGCACAGGGAGGGGCAGACTGGGAGTACCTGATTTGAAGGCGTACTGCTACGCTAGTCAGTTACAATGGCGGGTGTACTGGCTGGCAGGTTGAAACTTGCAGGAGATAGGAGTGTCACACCGGGTTTGGGAGCGACGCGATATCCACAGCCTCTTCTTACCAAAAGCCAAGATCTCATCAACGGCGCCACAATTGCTACAGATAGCGTTGCTATATTGGAGACATGCACTGCAATACACAAAACGTGTACCACCATACAGTAGAGTGTTTAAATATCGATTACAGAAATATGGTTGTAAAAAATATCGTGGTATAAATATCGTTTACATAAATATCGACACCCTATACCTAAACAGGTAAGTACATAAATATCGACTCAAAAATATCGATGTAATAAATATAGATGTTAAAAATATCGACTTTTTAAATTAATTATAATTACATTAAATAATTATTAAATATTAGTACTACTAACCAAAAACATTACACTACTTTAAAATTTAAACTATTTGTAACAAAGTAACTACACTTTTTCATTATAAACTAAATAATTGTGTACATATACATATATTTAACACATAAAATTACATAACAACAATAATACATACATTTATTTTAAATAATATAAATATAATTAGTTAAAACATTTGATAGCGAAGGGGTAAAAAATACTATTCCCACTCCAAAGGATGCAACAGTAGGGAAAGCGCGTGATAGCGTAGGGGTAAAAATTGCTATTCCAACTTCAAAGGGTGCAACAGTAGGGAAAGCGTTGGATAGCGTAGGGGTAAAAATTACTATTCCCAATCCAAAGGGTGCAACAGTAGGGAAAGCGCTGGATAGCGTGGGGGTAAAAATTACTATTCCAACTCCAGAGGGTGCAACAGTAGGGAAAGCGTTGGATAGCGTACGGGTAAAAATTACTATTCCCACTCCAAAGGGTGCAACAGTAGGGAAAGGGCTGGATAGCGTAGGGGTATAAATTACTATTCCAACTCTAGAGGGTGCAACAGTAGGGAAAACTTTGGATAGCGTAGGGGTAAAAATTACTATTCCGACTCCAGAGGGTGCAACAGTAGGGAAAGCGTTGGATAGTGTATGGGTAAAAATTACTATTCCCACTCCAGAGGGTGCAACAGTAGGGTAAGTGCTGGATAGCGTGGGGGTTAAAATTACTATTCCCACTCCAGAGGGTGCAACAGTAGGGAAAGCGTTGGATAGATATAGGGGTAAAAATTACTATTCCCACTCCAAAGGGTGCAACAGTACGGAAAGGGCTGGATAGCGTAGGGATAAAAATTACTATTCCAACTCCAGAGGGTGCAACAGTAGGGAAAACGTTGGATAGCGTAGGGGTAAAAATTACTAATCCCACTCCAGAGGGTGCAACAGTAGGGAAAGCGCTTGATAGCGTATGGGTAAAAATTACTATTTCCACTACAGAGGGTGCAACAGTAGGGTAAGCGCTGGATAGCGTAGGGGTAAAAATTACTATTCCCACTCCAGAGGGTGCAACAGTAGGGAAAGCGCTGGATAGCGTAGGGGTAAAAATTACTATTCCCACTCCAGAGGGTGCAACAGTAGGGAAAGCGCTGGATAGCGTAGGGGTAAAAATTACTATTCCCACTCCAGAGGGTGCAACAGTAGGGAAAGCGCTGGATAGCGTAGTGGTAAAAATTACTTTTCCCACTCCAGAGAGTGCAACAGTAGGGAAAGCGCAGGATAGCGTAGGGGTAAAAATTACTATTCCCACTCCAGTGAGTACAACAGTAGGGAAAACGCAACAAGTGAAAAAATAAAATACACCATCTGTCAAATTTAGTTTTACATTTAATGTAGTTTATAAACTTATTTAATATATACATTAAAATATATTATTAATAACAAACACCTACACACCTAAAATTAATTAATCAATTACATTAAAAATTTTCTAATTAATTATTGATTAGTATTGTATTTTCAAAAAATGTACATAATTAATTATTTTTCAGCTTTCACACCATATACACTTGTAAACACCACTACACAAACAACATTTTTTTTACTGGTTTATTTCCTCTGTCACCTTAAAAATCAAATCCAATCTTACCTGGCTTCCTTTTTCTAACTTCTTATCATCCCCCTCCCCTTCCTAACCTTTCCTTCTTTTCTCTCTCTCCTTTCTTTTTCTTTTCTTTTCTCCTCCTACTTTCTTCTTCCCCTCTCTTCCTTTTCTCACATTATCTGAACCTCTTCTCCTCTTCATCTCCTTCTCCTTGTCTTTTCACATTGGTTCAGATTTTTTGTATACTGTTATATTATGCTGTACTCTTTCTTAAACAAAATAAAACTTTATTAAACTGAAAAAATAATAATAATTTATTTAATTACAATAAAATATTAATTAATTAATAAATTATTCAATTAAAATGTAATTACTTCACTACATTTTCTATTTAAATTTCCATTACACACACCTAAAAATAATTAAAAAACTAACATAATTAATTACCATATTTAATTATCAATTAAACAATTAAAAATAATTAACTAACAATTATTAAAATATTTATAATAATTTAAAACTTTAATTAATTAATTATTTTATTATATTTAAATTACTTCCCACCCTATTCCCCTATAAACCCACAACCCGCTACGGAACTTTTAACACTAAATTCAACATATAATACATTATTTACTAATAAAATTCTACAAAATATACGATTTTAACTAACAATATTCATTAAAAACACTAAATTACTTATAATTATTTATTTAACGATATTTTTGTAAACTATGTTTTTGTAAACGATATTTATTACTACTATATTATTGTTATCGATATTTCTTACCTGTCTGTCGATATTCTTGTCAAACTATATTTTTGACATCGATATTTCTTCTTGTCGATATTTCTGCAGCGATATTAAGGTAAGGCAATATTTTCCCGTCGATATTCCTGCTCTGCACCCCACCAAACACTCCCACCATTCCACTACTGGGGAGCTCTTTGCAAGCAGGGACGATGTCTAACCGCACTCTGAGGGCATGGTCCGATACAGGGATAGATATAGTGGGGGCGTTCTTCTCAGGCGGAAAACTAATGTCACACGAGGATTTCATGCAGGAGCATGGCACCCCGGACACATTGTTTCTTCTACATACCAGCATATCGAGATACATGAGAGATTCATTGTCCCAGGGGGATAGCGAACCTGTTACGAATGCACTTATCACCATGCAATATTTAATGAGACACGGGCGCACTTGACCAAATGGCTGTCACGGGTGATCCCCGCTGGTGCGAAGACCTCATTACAACCGCTACAAGTTGGATGGGAAAGAGATGTGGGTGGTGCTTTCACGGACAAAGAATCGGGCATTATAGTGGGCCACCAAAGAAAGGTATCCCGCAACCCTAGATTCAAATGTATCCAATTAATGCTATTCCATAGAGCATATCTAACCCCATGCAGTCTTCATTGATTGCTTCCTAGTGTAGAGGATGCTTGTCCCCGTTGCCAGGCACCCAATACTGGTCTACTACATATGATATGGGATTGTCTGAGATTGAGACACTACTGGGCATCGGTATGGCGGATATTGTCGACCATAGTACCAGTGTGCAATAACAACACAATGGAATACTGAATATTGGGTTTGGGACCCTGTGGTAAGAGGCGCAACCCGTCTCACAGATTCGCTAATCTTGCATTATTATTGGCAAAAAGGAACATTACAACATGGTGGAAGGCCCATAGAGCTCCATCACTACAGGAGTGGCATATAGAGATGATCAGATGGGGGAGGGCGGAGGGAGCCAAATTACAGAGGGAGGAATACAGAGGACTGCGTCAGACACTGATATCTATGGCCTGGAATATGATGATGGAAGAATACACTGCACTAGATATACTATCATACTGATGGCATAGAGATGCCTTTCTCTGGATTACCCGGAAACTGGGGGTACTAACAAGAGATTAAATCAGAACTGCTCTCCCACTCCAGGCGAAGAAGGGGTAGGGGGGAATGCACTATAATGGTAATAAACACACAGAGGAATGGTCGAAAATGTGACTATGGTACTAGCCGGGAGGAGGGCTGAGCTTCAGGAGGGTGGGGAGGGCGGGGGGTTTGTTGTTATTATTAGTCAATAGCAAAGAAGATATGATTGTAAAGATTTGAATTATATAAGAGGACTGTGATTGATACTAAAGCAATTGTATTTGAGAAACGCACAATGCTTTGACATCATGCTCTTACGCTGTCTGTATCTACACAACGTGATATGGTACATATGGTCTGTGTGCAACTTTATAAGCTTGATATATTGGGCTGTTGTATAAATGCCGCCAAATTAAGTATCACAAACTGTAATACATCAATAATGATATGTAAGTCTATGATATGTGTATGTTTATTACATAAAATCACTAAAAATATGTAAAAAACAAAAAATTTAAATGGGTGCAAGTGGATATTTTGGGGACCGTACAAGCTTCTCTTATGACTCGTCCTCCTCGTCTTCCACTTTATCACTTCCATGACAAAAACAAATATTTTCATCTCTTGGTTCAAAAAGATTTACCTGGTTCAACCACAGACCTGCATCTGGTTGGTACTTATCCTGATTTTCCTCTTCATGTCGATTGGATTTGTGACAGCATTTTTCTTGCTCATCAATAGTCATTATTTGCCATAACCTCTGCTATGAACTTGGTCGATGGAATTCTAGCCCCACATACATCGTCTCATATCATGAAATGTGATCAAACTCTTGTGAACATTTCAGCTTTTTCGGTTGCAGATGACATAATTTGGGATAAAGAGGCATTCGAAATTCACGGCCCAACGTAATTCCTTAAGATACCATAAGTGTTTTGCGTTTCTTTAGGAGATGTGGAAACACCGGACATGAATTCTGATGATTGGGATGTACAAGCAGTACATTCATTGTTTTCTTATTTAAATTATTATGCCTCTTTTGATGCTTAAGATTCATATTTAAATTCTGCCGAACACATTAAGACCTGTTTTTAATTTTACACAATGGGAACATTTTCCAACTCCCTTACAGGGAAGTTCTAAAACACTGTGGCCTTTGATAAAACTTTTGAATGTGCACGCTGATGCTTTAGGCAGACTGAAAGCCTTATTGTTCCAGATAGATGTGACCTTAACATCTGCAAGGGAGACATCTGATCTTCAAGTTGCAAGGTCATCTTCTGAGATACAGTCGCTACTCTGCACTAATTTCTCACAGCGTTTCAGGGATCTTATGCACTGCATTTGTAACACAATTGGCCCCTGGTTGGTTAGAACCTGCCAGATGGGCTTTGGAGTTATTCCATCATTCATACCTTTTTGTTTGGAAGCAGGAGGCCAGGTGGGATTGGCTTGGCCACATGTGCTACTGTGTCATGAAAAATTATGCAGTCCTTTGGTGCACGCTTACTACATTAACTGAATGCCCATTGTCTCTTGTCCTTTTGGCATGTCTGGCATGTTCTGCTGTCTGCTGTTCACTTTTGCGTTTAAAAAGCTGTTGTAGGCATTGAAACTTAATGCTCAGCTGTTAGATATTCTTGGGATAGATCATTGTGGAGTGAAATTCTGCTTGGCTTCTATTCATACAAGTATCTGTTTTCCCCCAGGCCAGTTTGATCCCCATACAATCCTGGTTTGTCCCTGTGATGGAGGTCCCCCCCAAACTTTGATACACTTAGGTTTATTCTTCAGAATCTCTGATTCCCTGTGCAGAAGTGAATACCACTTTTGAAAACGGGGGTTTCAGTTGTCCGTGCCAGCCTTTTTACATCTACAGTTACCACCATATCGAATCATGAACTTTTAATTGCTACATTTTGTTTGAATTTTTAATAGACCAAATTTCCTTAATTGTAGGGTGTTCTGTTTTCTCCTCTTTGCACACCTTGGTAATTTTAGAAATTGTGATCTGAGGTCAATATGGTGGTTTGCATGTTTTAATGCTCTTAATGTACTTATGTAGATCCATATGTTTTTATCTTTTATGATTACGATGTGCAATCAAATAAACATTCTTTCAATCAACATGATTTTAACTTGATTTTAATGTGATTTGGCTTTCTAGTTTCTTCTATTCTCAAAAGTATAAGATGCTTTTTATGCTTTTAACTATATACATTAGCATTGCTGTTAGGATGCTTTTTAGGTATCTCACGTCAAAGGAGAGAGTGTAATGTGGTTAAATTAGGCCCGAGTGGAAACACAACTGTTTCAAATGCTTAAGGTTTTAGGTTGTCTTCTTTTATTAAACATGATAACATTTAACACACATTTTATGGTGTTCCTATGCAGGTTAATATTCTCTGAAAAAGCATTGATGGCATTGCCACTTCATAGGCATATTATCACAATACCTTGAACATTCTGTACAAGGGCTAAGTTCACTACGCAAAATATTGAAATTAATATTGTCTGTTCAGCAACAGAGCTATCACAATGGAATCAACAGTGGCAACCTAACTGGGACATCGGCATGGCAACATAATTGATGTTTATTATCTAAACGCCATCCCTTCCTAGTTTAGCTAGAGGAGCATTTCGCTGGCACTGATAGGTTGTCACATGCTGGAATTCCAGCCCAGCTTACTATTGATTGAATCACTCATGTTGTCTGAAAGATTTATTCTACAGAGAGAAATCCGTGATCGAAAACTTTCCTAAGAATGCATTCCATGTGAACGCTTGCAGAGGATAATGGATAATCGAAGCCTGAGCTTATTTATAGACATGCGCTGGTTCTGGGGCAGAGACACAGGGCATGGGCTGTGTGGTTAAGAGAAATTTGATGAAACCTAAAATAATTAATTCCTTCAAGGTTGCCTGTCTTTGAGATTGATTATAGTGACAGTAAGCGACCTGACTCAAAACACAGCAGACTGTTGAGATTGATGTTAGTTTTCTTTAGTCAGTTGTTGCAAGGTCCAGAAACTTCAGAAATTTAGCCAGAAGCTGTACATCTTTTCTGTGCAGGCAGTTGTCCAGGGCTCATTTGGAGTATCTGATTCTTAGGTGAATAAAACAGGGGCACAAGAATTTCCTTTTGAGGTCTAAGAGAAGGAGGCATAGATAAATTACGTGCTTTTATGATTTTAATCTACTGACACACCCCTACAGCATGCACAGGCTTCTTTAAATTTCCATGGTTGGGTGGTCTTAAGTGGTAAAAGAAAAAATCTACATCTGATGAATTTCAGGTGTGTAAAATGTTTCAGACTGATATAAAGGTATAGGTGTTGGGAAAGTGATGTGAAAAAGGCAATAGTAACTGTGTTCTTGCTAGGTTTGTTAGGACCTCAAAGTTGGTTCTCATACAAATATTCTTGGCAGATACTTTGGACGGTGTTTATGAGAGGGTATAATCTGGTCTGGAATCCCTCAGGCACTTTGGGAGATTTTTCAAGAGCTTCTTGAGGTGGTACATCCCGCTTGGTTGATGGATTTTAGGAAAGGTTACTAGTTCTTTACAAATCAGGCTTTTTAGGGGCTTGTTGATTGCCCTTTGCAGCCTCCGGTAGTAGTTCATGAAGCTGAGATCAGCTAGTGAGGTTATAGTCAATATGCCAAACTGAAGTCTCAGCTGGGTACTGGGCGTGGTTTTTGGCATAGCGAATAGAGCCATAATTGCTCTTGAATAAAGCCTCTGAAGGCTCTTGTGAAGTTGAAGAGGCCAGATGGGAGAGCCTTATAAAAGTGCTGGGACCACTTTAGTTTTAAGAATGTACATAATATAAAAGCCTTTTGAGCATTTCAGCTGTTCAGAAATGCGCCGCAATTGGTTTTGCAAGAAGGATCGACTTTGTGTTGGTGGCCAAATTTGTATTCATCATCTATCCAAACCTCTAAATTATAGTATGCCCCTGTTGATATGGACTGATTGTTGACACTCCACGAGTAAGTAAGGTCTTTCAAGCCCAATTAGGGGCCTTTGGAGACATATGTATTGTTAGGTCAAGCAATAAGGTTTCATTGGAATATTGTAATAAGGCCACACGCTGACCAATTAGTCTTGGTAGATAAGTACTCAGGCTGGTAAAAGATGGAAATAGGTCAGTAGTGTAACAGTTGAGAAGAGTTGGAGACAATAAACAGCCTTTGTGGTTGGTTGTAATCTTCTTTGAAATTGTGGACCCAGTGCCCAGCGTCCAGGTATAGCAAATTATTTGCCCTTAATAGCTGATCTGGAATACTCCATGCTTGCAATTTTGCCCATAGGGTGCCACGGTTCACTTTGTCACATGCCACTCTGTAATCCAGGAAGCAGGCATAGAGAGACACATTTTGTTGTATGGCTTATTTTCAAGCGGGCTGATTCCCAAAATGTTGTTGAGGGGTTCACAGCCTTTCCTAATCCTCATCTTGAATTTTGGGACAATGGTCAGATTAAAGACCCAGTCTTGAAATTCTTTTAAAAGTATCCCTGCAAAGGTATTTGCCTCGACATCCAATTGGGCCCTTCTTCTGAATGGATTGAAGAACTGTGCCTCCCTTACCAGTTGGCAGCAGTTATGTTATTGGATAATGCCTGAGTACAGAATTAAGAGGGGAGTGAGCCAGAAAGCAAAATCTTGCTTGAACACTGCCATGGGGACTACATTTGAGCAAGGAGTGCTGTTTTTTATGACCATAGTGTGTGTTATCACTGGTGGAGCAAAATACAGCATTTTGAATGAGCATTTTTGCTTGCTGTGTTTGTCTATGTAACCTTGCTTTTACTACTTTTTCTGTGCTTCACTGGTATTTCCTCTGTTGTCAACATGCTATTTTTTGTACATTTATTCCCCAAGAGCTGGCTTACCATGCCGCACGCTCCTTTCCTACTGCTCCTACTTCTCGCCAGCTGGCGCCCCACCAAGGACCTACTCAATAGAGGCCACAGCACCAAAGGCAATCCCTTCTACACCCGTCCGCACCTGGAAAATGCCCTTTGCCCAGCGCCAGTAACCCTGGCCCGCCTACCACACACAGGTACTCTGCCGCCGATGTTGTAACTATACCTGCTGCCTTGCATCTCCTTGATCCACAGCAGGAAATTTTACCTGCCACCTTAGCTGCTTTGCCTGCAACTCAGGAACTCTTGCCATCTAGAAAAACCCTCACCACACCCACCTCACTGAACACGACTACCCAGGAACTACTCCACTACCTCCTGCTCAATGCTCAATGCCCAATCACTCCGCAAACACACCACCAAAATCTGTGAAACCATCCTGACTTTATCTTCATCACAGAAACCTGGCTCAACCCACTCATCCACCCCAACATCGATTCATCACCGGGATCCCAATGGCTACAATATTACACACCATGACTGCACCAACAAAGAATGGAGGCGGGATCACCATCATCCACGAAGAGGCCATCTGCTGCACCCCCACTGAATACGGAACTGCAACGATCATGTAACACCTCAATTTCAAGTTCCACACTGATGGCAGAATCACCATCAGAGGTGTTCTTGCCTACAGACCCCCCCAGGTACACGGGTTCTGCAACACCTAATTTCATCATCTCTCTCGCCATTGACTCCAAGCACTACATCTTTCTAGGGGACATCAACTTCTACCCTGATTACCGCAAAGACACAAATACTGCCAAGCCAATCTCTACTACAAGCAGCAGAGTAAAGTGAAGCAGCCATTTAGATTTATCAGGCCCTCATCAAATAATAGCATCCAAGATTGAAAAGTCAGCTGTATGTTCTGATGATTTGGGGATATTGTGAAGAAAAGTATTTAATTCATCAGCTGTAGGAGAGAATTCTAAAGAACATAGTTTAGTATAATATTGTAAAAAGCAAACCTAATGATCTAAAAAAGGGGTCTATTAGTTGATTACAATTACCTCCTACTATAAAATTATCCAAAGAACAAGCAGATAAAAGAGAGGAAAAATGGTCTGAAAAATGGGAGTCAATCCCTGTCGGGCCATAGACATTGCATAGTTAGAGAGGAAAGTCATTAATTTTTTTATTCAAACAATACTATATGCCAGCATCATCCTTAGTTTCATTGAGCAACTGAAAATGCAAAGATGTATGTAACAGAATTAGAACCCAATTTTTGTTGTTAACAGCAGAGGAACTAAATACAGAGTGCACCCATTGTCTGCTCATCCATTCAATATCATTGTCTTTGAACTGCGACTCCAGTAACAAGGTGAACTGACATTTTAATTTGGACAGATGCGTGAGTACCCTCTGGTCGTTAACAGGGTTTCAGAGACCTTTTACATTCCAGGAAACAGCACATATATTTACTATAAAGAATATAAACAATAAATGATAACTTTATGAAACATGAATACATTTGATTCAATATATAAGTGGAAGAATAAAAATGCTAACTGGAAAATAAAAGGAGAATAATTGAATATGATTATGATGATTAATGAGAGGGAGAAGGACTGAAGAATTTTTTTTTTTTTTTACAGGGACACAAAATATTACTGAGAAGACAAAAACTCCCCAATTAAAAAAAAATGAAAAGACAGACGAAAAGTTGAAGGACTTTAGTCATAATCATCTTGGTAAAGGAGAAGCAACACCTAATTAGAATGGGAAAAAAGGAACAAGACAGAAATGGCCAGTCCATGAGGGAGCCAAGGAAGAGAATAAGTCCAAAACAAGTAGAGTGGGGGCAGCCAGAAAATAGGAAACATGTAACATAGAAGAGCTAAATTCAAAAATATAAGCAGTGATGTAGTTAGTAATGCATGTATTGTAACACTTAGAATTATGTTTTTAAGTTAAAATGCTTGAATATGGTGGTGGCCGTTGAATGTCTGCTTTTGATTTGTCATTCTGCGATGTTATCGTGATGATCACAACATTGTTGGGATTTTTAAAAAATATTTTAAAAAAAATCTTTAAAAATATAATGAACAACATTTTGGGGACTTGGGTGGCTCTGACAAGAGCCTTTGTGTTGAGAGTGTGTATACGACAGTTACAGATAAGACTGTATGCAGAGTTTCAGGTTGCTAAGAAACACCCTCTTCCCTTCGTCTGTAACTTGAACTCCATCAGTTCTATAGATAAAACAGCTACACTCAAACTTTATGTAAAATATGTCTATATATGTGTTTGACACTTTGTAAAAAACACTTGGTATTCTATGTGTGCCTTCAGCGTTCGCAAAGTTGTTGCAAAAACTAAAAATATCTTGAAATGAGATGATTAATATACTTTTTAAATAAATAGATGACAAATACAACAATAAGTGGTGCACCATACATATGAAATGTTCAATATCTAATTATAGAAATAAAATACAAGGATGTTATAGTTATGAAATATAATTAAAGAAACTCACAGAAAAAAGTTGCAGGGATGTTATAGTTAGGAAATAGACATAGAAAACCATAGAAATTAACTGAAAAAGACCAAAGGTTACAGAGACATTATAGGTAAGCTGACATTTCAGTCATACAAAATCAGAGAAATTCAGCAGTTATAGTTAGCTGAGCTAACTGTAACTGGCTGCCCGCAATGCACTGCTTATGACCTCACATATTAAATCACTCAATTCATGGTCACTGACATCACTGATGACATCTCAAATGACATCCCCATATAACCTTTCATAACCCACTCCATCTTCCACGCTACCATTTTAAAAACCTATTCACACAACCATTCCAGTACTTATACAGCTACTCACTGATTCCGAGGGCAACACACTCCACTCACTCACCCATACAGCCATTTATAGATTAACAAACTCCATTCACTCACCCATACAGCCACTCACACACCTACTCACTCACTATTACAGCCACTGAAATGTCCACTCACACACTGAATCAGTCATCCATAGAGTTATTCAAACAACTGCTCACTCACCTATGTAGTCGATCACACGGCCAATTACTCACCCATACAGTTATACACAGCTATACACGGGGCTGCTGCAGGTAAGAGGGGTGGGGAGGTGGGGCCGGATGAGGGGGGATTTTGAAAGACGATGACGAGGGAACATCAAATAAATATTTAATTTTCTAAGAAAGCTTACCAAACAAAATGACAAAATTCATTTGCATACCTTCCCAAATTCACATTGAAAGTGGACGAGCACCAAGTAACTTTCATCATATCCAGTGGTGCGTTGATTAATCTCATTGCAGTGCAAAAGTTTAACAGAGTATCCCCTGTACCTTGCCTCACTCTGTCAAGCATGATGGTATATACCTGGGCCGCTTTTAAGCCATTGCAAAGCAAAGGGTCAATCACAGCGATAATGCGACCCAAAAAGACCTTGGTGCAAGCCACAATTCATTTTCTACAAAGGAGTTAGTGTAGTGCCTGTATGCTCACTGTTGCCGTGGCTGACATGTGGTTGATAACTATAACCTCCGTGCTCAGTCTGAGGTCATATGCCGATTTCGGTCTTTGTTCTATGGCCGGGGAAAACTCAAAAACATGAAAGCACAGCTTCATATCAAGGAAGACATTTGTCCTGTTAATCAATACACTGTGGTAGGCAACACATTTCATCCTCTATGACTTCTTCCGTGCTTACAATTAAATTCTTCTCAATTTGACTAGATGGTATAGTTCTGTTGAATCCTCTATTTATGGTCATATATATCACCTTTTTTTTTATATATTGCCAAATTAAGATGCGTCCGCCTAGTCGTTTGTCATACAACCGTAATTTAAAAGGAGCTCACAAATGTCATCATCTACAATGTTCAGAGTAAACGTTCCACTCCAGTTGGTGGCGTCCTAGGGTTCCAGGACAGATTTCCTAGTTTCTTCAGACACAATGTGATAAGTGGCCTTATATCACATCATACACCCTGTGCTTTTGCTGAACCCCTAATTGATAGAAAATGATTTGATCAGTACAATATTGGGTGCTGAACCACTGTGTATTGATTCATGAGTTACAGGTTTCTTAATCATTGGAAGTTTTAGTAGAGTTGAACTTCTGGTTCTATGCACCAGAATTAGGTTTTGACTATCCCCACAGTTGGATAAGTGTTGCCTTGTTGACTCAATCCATGTGGAGTCAAAATACTTTCTGTACATTTGCCTTGTTAACCAGCGGCACACTAGAGTTGCTTTCAGCCTCCAAGAAGCTGTTGAGAAAGAGTTAGAAGCACTCTTGAAACAGGAATGCTCCAAAGGCCCACGCCATAGGTTTTTCCCATAATAGTAGTACCAAAAAAGACAGTGGCGGAGCTGTGCATATTTGTGTTGATATGCACCAGGCAAAAATAGCCATTGAGAGGGAGAGACACCCTGGTCCACACATATTGGACATGATCATGCAATTGAGGGTTCTCCAGTCTTGGCCTAAAAAAAGCATCCTATCAACTCGAGTTGGAGGAGAAATGCAGGTACATTACTAGCTTTTTGATTCATGTTGGTTTGTTCAAATATAAGAGACTGAGGTTTGAAGTATCCTTGGCTGCTGAGATAATTTCAGATATTATTTGCAGAGCAATCCAACCTGCTACACATGCTTTCCATTATAGTGATGGCATACTGGTTTTTGGAAGAACACAGAAAGAACACAACAAAGGCCTCACCCAAGTGTGCCAGTTACCTCTTGATGCAGGTCTCTCTCTGAACGCCACAAAGTGGGGTTTTCACAAAACCAAGCTCATGTTTGTTTGGGCACATATTCTGATGGGGAATGACTCCAGACCCAGACAAGGTGCAAGCACTCTCATGCACTTGTCCCCCCCAGGATGTTATCATGCTATGATCCTTTTTAGGCGTGGCCAATTATTTTTCAAGATACATTTGCAAATTTGCTACAATGAGTGCCCAGCTGAAAGACTTGACAAAGCAAAATGTATCATTTCAGTGGTCTCCGGAATGCGACCAGAGTTTCAAAGACAATGAACTTGTGACTGAGAATGCAACTGAAATGGCCTATTTTGACGCCAAGTTACATACCAAAATAATGGTTGATGTGAGCCCGGTAGAGATCAGGGCACTTTTTGCTCAACACAATGGCCATCCAAATGGGCAGGGTGAGTGAGCAGTCACCCAAGAAGGCTTAATACTGCAAGGCTCCAGAATTGTCATACTCGGAAGCCTAAGACAGTGGGTCAGTGAACTGACCCATGAAGGGCACCATTTATTTATTTGTAAAGCGCGACATTCATCCAGAAGGATCTCACAGCGTTGTGCTAAGACTCCTAGTGTATATCTGGGTAATTAATGAGTTTGGTCAGTATTATTTCCTAGAGACCAGGCAGGTATTACGTTTTTTCCTGAAGACAACATAGTCCTCTGTAAGGCGGAGTTCTTGTGGTAGATCATTCCAATGTTTTGCTGCCAAGTATGTAAAGCTACGACCCCCCTGCCCTTGCTTTCCTAATGTGTTTTGTTCTGGCTTCAGCTAGAGACCATGATCTTAGGCACCTAGTAGGTACATAAAATTCAACTTTACTTTGTAGGATAAGAGGCCCTCGTTGGTGCAGAGCCTTGTGTGTGTAGCTGAGCAGCTTGAATTTTGCTCTTTGGCGCATAGGCAGCCAAAGAAGAAGTTTCAGGCACTCAGATGCTGAGCTGAGTCTGTCTTTGTTACAAACCAGTTTGGCAGCTGCAGTTTGCCATGGTATGGAAGTCACCAAAAGATCAAGTGTGCTTCACTCAGCTAGATGACCGAGTTGAGAAGGAGCTAAAGGCATGACACATTTGCAATTCTTTGCCCCTAAAGTGATGCAGCATCCAGTGACAATGTCTGACTCTCCTGCGCATGCATGGGAGAGGGTTGAAGTTAACTTTTTTGGCCCTTTAGGAAATTGACACCATCTCATGGCAGTCATAGACAAATTTTCATTATTTTCTTTGGTTGAGGATCTATCTTCGAAAACTCTTGATGAAGTCATAAAACAGCTTTGTGACAACTTTGAATATTGGGGTATTTCCAACCACCTCCAATCTGATAATGGCCCACCCATTAACAGCAAAGAGTTCAAAGTATTTCTTGTCCGACTCAATGTCAAACACTAAAAGTGTAAACCCCACTTGCCCCAATTCAATGGTGTAGATTAACAATTAATGGGGACCCTCTGGAGGGTTATTCAACGAGCATTCATGGAGGTAATTGATCTGAACCAAGCTATGCACAAGGCACTCTGGGCCTATCAATCAACTCCTTGCCCAACAACTGATGAGAGTCCAGCCACCTTGCTATTTGGGAGAGCCATTGGAACAAAACTACCTCTAAGGACCCTGGATCGATTAGTAAAGTCCGAAACACCGATGCAACTCGGAAAAGGAAAATTAAAATGTATGCAGATCAGCATCACCATGCCCAGGAAACTATCTTTGACAAAGGAGACTGGGCACTGGTTAAGCAGAGACGAAGAAGAAAACCAGTAAGTATGGGCGAATTTTGCAGATTTGCCATCCGCAAATTTGTGTGAAATCGCGAAATATACAGTGCTACCTCGTTGGGTAAATGAATAGTGCTTTCCTACTCTACAGCTGCGTAAATTGTCAGCTGATTTGTCTCCAGTGACAATGTGTGTGTAACTGCAATCGCGCCGAAGGGCTCCGGGGTCCCTTGAGTGAGCTGTCCATTATAGAGGGTAAAGGGCGGTGCGATGGGGCCAAACGGGCGGGGCTTCTAGGCGAGTTCAAATGCCTTTTCTGCTTATAAAGGGTCAGAGAACAGCAGAGCAGCAGATGAGGAGAAAGTAGCTCCTGCCCACAGGAACTGCACGGGGATTGCACACGTGAAAGTCAAGGATGCAAAGGCCTCCATCAAGCATCACAGCTAATTTTCAACAGTAGATATGGGGAGACAGCACACCTGCCCAGCCTCGACGAAGCTCACAATTTTTAGGGCTGATTAATGTGTTACTTAATTTGAGCTTCAACTTGGGCACCTGCTTTATTTATATTTATTTATTTATTATTTTATTTTATGCATTTGTATGACGCTCAGCTACCCAACAAGGGTTTCTCGGCGCCTATGACATATAGATGGTTAAAGGAAAATGCTGAGTAAATAGTTTAGCACAATTGTTTCTGAAACAGCCAGATTTTTACGTGTTTCCAGAATTTCATGTAGCTGTCCTCTTTCCGGATATGGAGGGGGAGTGAGTTCCATAACATTGGTCCTCTGACAGAAAAGGATTTCCCTCCGGATCTTTGTAGTTTGAATCTGAGGACGGCAAAGTTCGAGGCCGTTTGAGAGCGAAGACTTCTTGTTGGCAGGTAGGGAAAGGCTAAGGATTGTAGGTAGGAGGGTGCCGTTTTGTTTTTAATCTTAAACATGTAGCTCAGTGTTTTAAAGCTGATCCGATGTTCAACCCTGAGCCAGTGTAATTCGTTTAGGTGTTTTGAAACGCTTTCGGACTTTTTAATCCTACACAAGAGTCTTGCAGCAGAGTTTTGAATCAGTTGGAGTCGCTTGATTACTGCTAAGTTGGAACCAAGGTAGAGAGCATTTCCGTAGTCAATACGTGAAGTTATTAAAGCGTTGACTACGGTTTTTTGTGTGTCAAGAGGCAGCATCCAAATGATTTTTTTTTAACCATTTTATTATGGTGAAACAGAGTCCCGCGACTTTATTTGCCTGCTGTTTCATAGAAAGGGTATTGTCTAAAATAACCCCTAGGTTTCTTACCTGAGTAGCTGGCGGGGGAATGTTACCCAGCTCAGGCGGCCAGTGGTTGGGGGTCCACAGTTCCTTGTTTCTTCCCAGTAGAAGAACCTCCGTTTTGTCCCCATTTAGTTTCAACTGTATCTGTAAATGGTTCCTGTTGAGGTTTAATTTTGTGACAGGAGCATCGTGCCAGAATGAATCCTGCCCTGCATATTTCCCCAAGAAGTGGCCACCGATTTGTGCGATACCTCTACTCAACTGGAGTACTTTCTACTGGCTAATCAGTAAGTGCTACCTCGTTGGGTAAATGTATTGTGCTTTTCCTACACTACAGCTGGGTAAAGTGTCAGAAGAGTTGTCTCCAGTGACAATGTGTGTGTAACTTTGCAATCGAGCCAAAGGGCGCTGGGGTCCCTTGAGTGAGCTGTCCATCCTAGAGGGTAAAGGGCGGGAAGACAGTGCACACAGCTTGAGTGTGCGGTGGGGCCAAACGGGCGGGGCATCTAGGCAAGTTCACATTCCTCTTCTGCTTATAAAAGGTCAGAGAGCAGCAGAGCAGCAGATGAAGAGAAAGTAGCTCCTGCTCACGGGAACTGCACGGGGATTGCGCGAGTAAAAGTCAAGGATGCAAAGGCCTCCATCAAGCATCACAGCTAAATTTCGATGGTGGATATGGGGAGAAATCACACCTGCCCAGCCTCGACGAAGCTCACGATTTTTGGGGCTGAATAATGTGTTACCTAATTTGAGCTTCAGCTTGGGCACCTGCTTTATTTATTGTAAGTGCTTCCTGTTGAGGTTTAATTTTGTGACAGGAGCATCGTGCCAGAATTAATCCTGCACTCCATATTTCCCCTAGAAGTGGCCACCGATTTGTGCGATACCTCTACTCAACTGGAGTACTTTCTACTGGCTAATCAGTAAGTGCTATCTTGTTGGGTAAATATGTAGTGCTTTTCCTACACTACAACTGCGTAAAGTGTCAGAAGAGTTGTCTCCAGTGACAATGTGTGTGTAACTTTGCAATTGACCAGAAGGGCGCCGGGGTCCCTTGAGTGATATGTCCATAATAGAGGGTAAATGGTGGGAAGACAGTGCACACCGCCAGTGTGTGCGGCAGGGCCAAACGGGTGGGGCTCCTAGGCGAGTTCACATGCCTCTTCTGCTTATAAAAGGTCAGAGCAGCAGAGCAGCAGATGAGGAGAAAATAGCTCCTAATCACAAGAACTTTTTAGGTTATAGATGTTGCTTTTGCTTACTCTGTCATGTTTGATTGTAGAATAAAGATTTAATGACCAATATCTTTGAATGTTATTTTTATGAATGAGATTAACCTTTCCTTTTAACCAGGTGCTAATATACAAAAGGATGGGATATGCCCTTATGTAGAGGTAACTGATGATTGGGGGAGAGTGTGGACTTCATTTGGGAAATAACTCTTAAAGGTGAACCCCTATTAGCTATCTCCATTAGTGTAGATCGTCGGGTAATGTTAAACACATCGTCGGGTGACGTTAAACACATCGTCGGGTGACGGTAAAAAAGACAGTCTTACGGGACTATAAAGATAGATGTAAAATGGGTAAATATAGGATAAGATATGGAATCCGTTAGGTGTTAGTGGTATGTTTGACTATATAGGCATGTAAATAGCTTCTTTTCACTTTCTCGGGTGAGTATTCCAGGTGTCTTGTAAATAGTGGCCTGAGAAGAGTGTCGTTACTTGACAATTGGATTAGCCACGGATGGTGAGCTGCCTGTTCTGAGAATCTGGTCGTTACAGTGGTCCAACCAGGAACAATGGAATCCACCCTCAAGGGACGGGCAATATAATCAATTTACAAAGGACGGAGCCAGCTTATGATCGGCCCAGGGTTATGCCAAACCAAATCTCTTGTGTAGGGATGTTGGGGCAGTTAGGCATAGCAATCATTCATCCTCTGCCACTGGGGCTAGTGCCACTACCATCATTATTGGGGTCCCACAGATAGGCCCACAGAGCAGCACCCTTCAATCGGTGAGAGGGGACTTGGGTACGTATAAGAATCCACCCCGAGACCCATACATATCTAAGAGCCAGAGAGAGCAGGCAGAGATTAATTTACCGCCTGACTGCAGCCCATACGTGGCAGTCATGGTCAATGTAACTTTACTCAGGGAGGAGCAGCCAGAAAGCTATAGTGCCCTGAAGAATAAGGTTATACATTGGTTACATCAATACTGTGATTTTCCGGTGGGCATAGCAGATCAAATTATATTAACAAGAAGGGTGAAATGGATAGGTCGTTCTAGAAAAACAGTGCAAGGGGACTGCATTATTATCAACTTTAAGAAGCCGTCCTGGGCACAAATTTCCCTGGGGCGAGCCACGTATAGTTCTCATATAGAACATTCAGTCTTACTCTACCTCCTTGGTTATTTTTATAGACACCTTGGTAACCCTCCAGCAGGGCGTAGGAATCCTCAAGTAAATAGATCCAACTTGATAGATATACCTGAAATACATTCTGCTGTCCCGGTAATGAACAGATTCCATGCCCTTAGCTCCTTAGATTGCAATGACTGATTGGACCCTGTATATCTAGTGGAGAGGGGGTTGCTGCTAGGCCCCAGTTTATGACTCCAACATCTGGGCCCCGGTATGACAAAGTTCTCAAAGTCCCTACATTATTTAATAGGCCTTCGTATACTAATATAACACCTGGTAATGAAGGAGTGTTAACCCCAGAGGGTATCGGGGCCAAGGAGGTGGAGCGCAACGGGCCAGGAACATCATTAAATCATCCCTCTAGTACACCTTTAGAGGATAGTAGGGGGGCAAAGGAGGTGGAGCACAACGGGCCAGGAACGTCATTAAATCATCCCTCTAGTACACCTTTAGAGGATAGTAGGGGGGCAGTTAGCAATGGTGTTTCCAGTATACAGCAGGGCCTAGGGGCAAATCTTCCAGTATGCCATTAAGACGGCAGCTACTCTATTGTTACCTGGAATATCGCTGGCCTAGCGAATAAGATAAACCTGCTACGATGTAAGGAATTTATTGGCCCACATGATATAGTTTGCCTACAAGAAACATGGAGCACCGTAGATGTCCACTTGGAGGGGTTTACCGCCTATAATCTGCCTGCAATACTGTCTGCTTCAGGCAGAGCTAAGGGGGGCCTGTTGATCCTACTGAAAATTAACATTCCAATGAAAGTTAAGAAAAGTATTCGTGTAGGTTATCTCGCACAATTACTCTGGTTGCACAGTAAAGATGGCCGGAGAATTAACATATTTAATTCCACGCACCATAGTATAGTTGCTGAAGTAAGATACGAATTGGAAAGATTGGTAGAATTGGATTTACCTAACATGAATATTGTTTGGCTGGGGGATTTTAATGTGCCTATTTAAACCTTATCACTGACAAAAGTATGTGGGCTTCATACAGACTCAGGTAATGATTATTAACATTTCCCCCATACTACTTATGGTAATACCTTAAATGCGGTCCTTATTGAATTTGACTTGGAAATTATGCAATGTGCTAAAGATGTATGTGGGAAGGAGATCCTGACTTTTACAAGAAGGTCAGCAGAGAGTAGTATTGATCATGTAATCGTCTCTGCTAATATTGTGAAATTTGTTCAACCCCACAGATAGCGGAATTGTCTATGAGTGATCATAATCCAATTATAATGGGTCTGCACCTCTGGGGGGCTAAGAAGGTTGAAGTATGTACTGTTGTAAACAATATTGTCCCGATTCGCACAAATGGTTTTAGAATTAAATGGGTGGGAGCCAACTCAGCCGAACTTTCTAAAAAAATTGTACTGGCCTGTGTCAAGAAAATATTGGATTGTATAATGGTCAGGACTGAATCCACTGTAATCATGGACAATTTTATTAAGATTAATGAACATATTTCAAATCTATTCACTGTAACCTCCTTTAAGAAACTAACACAGCAAAAGGGTTGGTTTGACAATTCCTGCACTGTCTCACTAAATAATATAAAATTTGCCCTATCGAAGAAACCAAGAGACAGTGTAGTAGCTCATGGTCTCAGAGCTGATTATAACTCTAATCAATCTGAAAAGACAAAAGAAGGAGCTACAACAGGAGGCATGGGACAACCTTAACCTTGCGGCTGCAACCTCCAATAATAAACATTTCTGGGACACAGTGAATAGTACATTCCTTAAAAATATAACAGGCCCAGTATTTTTGGCGCATGTGAGGAGTGAAGAATGGGTAGAACACTTTTTAAATATTTTCAACCCGAGTCAAATCCCACCGATAGAACCATTGACTCTAAGTGGCCCACAATTGAGTTAGATATCACCCTGGATGAAGTAATAACTGGCATAAGTGCCAGCAATGGGGGCAAAGCACCAGGAGCAGATGGTGTCCCCATAGATGTATACAAATTGGTTCCAGAATTATGGGGGCCCATATTGACAAGGGTTTTTAACGTGGCAGTAATGGAGGGATGCCCCCCCTCTTGGGGGGAACCGGTAATTATCCGTATTTATAAAAATGTAGAGAAATCGGAAGCGAAAAACTACCAATCCATCTCCTTATTAGACTCCTCTGTTAAAATAATGAGTAGAGTTGGAGGAGTGGGTTTCGGACAACATTATTTTAGCAGAATCCCAGTATGGTTTTAGAAAAGGCCTGGTACCCAAGAACAGTGTATCAACTTGGAGCTTTTAATAGGAAAATATACCAAAGCCAAACAGGGACGGCTGTTTTTATGTTTTGTAGATCTAAGTAGTGCTTTTGATATAGTGAATCATGGAGTCCTATGGTCAGTTTTAATTAACATAGGTGTACCCAAACCTATTATTTACTTTTTAGCCAGGCTGTATGAAAATGTATCAAATAAAAGGAGGTACGGCCAACAGGGAGAATGCACCCCTAATTTCACAGTTAGGCGTGGCATTCGCCAAGGTCGTGTGTTGGTACCCCTACTTTTTACTTTATTTATTAATGATGTGGATGCAGCCCTTAAAACAATTCAAGCAGATTCCCCATTGGTTGAGGGGGAGGTGGCACCAATTCTGCCTTAGGCGGACGATGCCGTGCTACTATCAAGAACACCGGTGGGCCTCCAGAAGTTCATTGATGGGTTCGCTGCTTTTATCAGCAAGAGGTTGCTGTTGATAAACAAGACCAAAACTTTCACCATGGTGTGCGGACCTAAATTTAAAAACTTGAAACCATTCGCCATCGAGGGTAACAAGATACAGAATGTAGAGACCTTTTGTTACCTAGGTATTTCTTTCTCGTCTGATGGGGAATGGAACTATGAGAGGTCAAATGTTAAGGTTAAACTCAGAAAGAGTATCATTGGTGTTTTTAAATTGGCTTGTAATTTAGGGGATCGGCGGATCAAAAATATGATCGACATATTCAAAGCTAGATGCACTACGATCGCTCTATTTGGGGCGGGTATATGGGGCCGCCAACCCTGTGCAACTCTCCAATCTGAAGAGAATACTTTTCTAAAAAAGCTATTATGCCTCCCAGCATCAGCATCCACGGAACTTATATATAGCGAAGTTGGCCTCAATTATTTGACGGATTTAATAGCAATGAGACCATTACAGCTTTGGAGACTAATATGGTCCAAGGATGAAACCTCTTTTACAAAGGCCATTATCAATGATTGCTTGAGACTGGACAATGGTACTAAGATACCCTGGCTTAGCTATCTAATTAAGTCCTATGGTGATTTATTTGACAGATCAATTTTGGGAATCCTTAACAATTTACCATCTCTGTCCAAACAGGAATTGAAAAGAACCTATTTATCCCATAGAATTGAAAAGAGGAAGGTAATAGTTAGGAAACAGATTACGTATCAGGTTTACCATATGTACACTGATACGTCTGGTTTCCAAGGGTATCTTTCTTTTGTTACTAGACCTTCTCACCTTTTTGTCTTGATCAGAAGGCGTCTATATTATAAACAATTGGTTGATTAGGGAACACAGAATTTCTTGATCCACATCGACCCCAAGACCACACTCAGAGGCACCCTCCTTTACAGGCCACCAGGACCCCGAGCTCAATTTAGTGAAGACATCACGGACTTCATCACTCCACACGCGCTCCCCTCCGAGGACTACATCCTTTTGGGAGACCTCAACTTTCACCTTGAAAAGAACAACGACCGCAACACCACCACCCTTTTGGAGAACCTCGCAAACCTCGGACTTAACCAACTTGTCACTACCCCCACCCACATCGCAGGTCACACACTCGACCCTAACTTCACCTCCAGCAAGCATGTTTCCTTCAGCCACACCACAGCTCTCCTTTGGACTGACCACAGCTGCATTCACTTCACCTACAACAAGCCCACATCCAACAACCACCCCCAACCCACTCTGCAAAGAAACTGGAACAAAATCACCATCGACCAGATCTCCTCATCGCTTCTTCAAAAGCCCCCCGCCCACTCCTCAAACCCAGACCAAGCAGCCACCAACCTCACCCAATGGTTATCCAACAGCGCCGACATCCTAGCACCATTGAAAAAACGACAAATCAAACTAGGCGGCAAGAAGGCCTCCTGGTTCAACGATGACCTTAAGAAATCCAAGAAACTCTGTCGCTCCCTCAAGAAAGCCTGGAAAAAAGACCCAACCACCAGCACCAAGGACGCCTTCAAAAACGCCACCCGCACACACCACCAACTAATCCGAAATGCCGAGAAAGCAGCCTTCAAGGACCGTCTAGATAACAACGCCCACAACAGCAAGGAATTATTCAACATCGTCAAGGAATTTACCAACCCCTCGGCCAACTCCAACGACATCACCCCCTCTCAAGCCCTCTGCGACTCCCTAGCCTCATTCTTCCACAACAAAATTGCAGACATCCACAACAGCTTCGACAACCAACCCGGAGACCAACCCACCCAACCCCCTGCAGGACCCCCACCCCCCCTGAACATCCTCAATGACTGGAAGCCAATCTCCACTGAGGACACCATCCGTCTGATGAACTCTATCCACTCAGGATCCCCCACTGACCCTTGCCCTCACCACATCTTTAACAAAGCAGACTTCATTATTGCACCGCACCTCCGAGACGTCATCAACTGCTCCCTCAACTCCCCAACCTTCCCGGAAAGCTGGAAATATGCCGAACTCAGCGCCCTCCTGAAAAAACCCACAGCTGACCCCACCGAACTCAAAAACTATCGCCCTATCTCACTCCTTCCATTCCCGGCCAAAGTCATTGAGAAAGCTGTCAACAACCAGCTCGCCGCATTCCTCGAAACCAACAAATCCCTCGACTCCTCACAGTCCGGCTTCCGACCCAAGCACAGCACCGAAACCGCCCTCATCGCAGCAACAGACGACATTCGAACTCTACTGGACAATGGAGACACAGTCGCCCTCATCCTCCTCGACCTCTCCGCAGCCTTCGACACAGTCTGCCATAGCACCCTTCTACAGCGCCTCAAAAACATCGGAATCCAAGGAAAACCACTGGAATGGATCACCTCGTTCCTCTCCGGAAGAACCCAGAGAGTCCGCCTTCCACCATTCAAGTCAGAGGCTACTGAAGTCATCTGCGGCGTACCTCAAGGGTCCTCACTCAGTCCCACCCTCTTCAACGTTTACATGAGCCCCCTCGCGGCCATCGCACGCCAACATAACCTCAACATCATCTCGCCGACGACACTCAACTGATCCTATCACTCACCAGAGACCCTAACACGGCCAAAACCAACCTACACGAAGTAATGAAAGAAGTAGCCGAATGGATGAAGCACAGCCGTCTGAAACTGAACTCAGACAAAACAGAAGTCCTCATCTTAGGTACCTCCCCCTCCGCCTGGGACGACTCTTGGTGGCCAGAGGCCCTTGGAAAAGCACCCATCCCGACGGACCACGCACGGAACCTGGGTGTCATCCTGGATTCCTCACTCTCGATGAACAGACAAGTCAACGCCGTTTCTTCATCTTGCTTCAACATTCTTCGCATGCTCAAAAAAACATTTCGCTGGATCCCTACCGAAACTAGAAAAACAGTCACCCACGCTCTGGTCACGAGCCGACTGGACTACGGAAACACCCTCTACGCCGGCACCACCGCAAAACTCCAGAAAAAACTACAACGCATCCAGAACGCCTCAGCCAGGCTCATATTAGACACCCCGCGTAAAGAACACATCTCTGATCACCTGAAAAACCTCCACTGGCTCCCCGTCAATAAGAGGATCACTTTCCGGCTCCTAACCCACGCACACAAAGCACTCTACGAAATCGGTCCCGAATGCCTCAACACACGACTATCCTTCTACACCCCCTCCCGCCAGCTACGATCCTCCAACCAAGCCCTTGCCACTGTACCTCGCATCAACAAAACCACCATGGGAGGTAGATCCTTCTCCTACCTAGCAGCTAAAACTTGGAACTCACTTCCCACTCACCTTCGCCTTACTCAGAACCACCTAGCATTCAGAAAGCAACTCAAAACATGGATATTCGACAAGTAACTCCCCACCCTTCTTCAAGCGCCTTGAGACCCTCTGGGTATGTAGCGCGCTATACAAATCCTTTGACTTGACTTGACTTGAATTCATAAATACTGGTATCGTATGTAAATTGCAAAGAAGGCTGTACAAAACAGTGAGTAGTGCAGAAAGTGACTTAAAGTGCTCAGTGCTTACGGCGCAAATGTGACAAAAAGACTGTACAATAATTATATACAAAGGGGGAGGTTACAAAAAGGTTCAGTGTGGCCTATGCGTAATATACAATTACCAAACTGTACACCGTATTAGTCAGTACTAAGTACAGGATATCTATGCACATAATCCACTTATTCGTCGACGTTTCGACCCTCAACAAGCAAACATATGGAGTCAACAACGGGTCTTCATCAGGACTGTGGGGGACAGCAAACAGCCTAGGGAATTTAAAAGAAGGATGGTTTGTTTAAGAATGGATTCTGCAAGGAACATTTTGGGCCAACTATTTTAATGCCCGAGATAACACTCACCTTCATTCAAGCCCAGCCAGGTTAAGGTGCGAGTTGAGCTGTATTAATCTGTTCTAATGACAAGAAGTAGCCCTAAATAGTGCTGTCACTTTGAGAAAGTCAGTTGCCCTGTTATTCAAGGGACAATTTCTTAATTTCTTACCTGTCGGCGTGGCTTATAATTCTGCTCCGACTAACGTTCTACTTTAAGGCTCACCAATATTGAAAGCCGATCTGTAAAGAAGGGGGCATCTATTTAATGATGTGTCCACCATTGTTAGTGTAACAGAGACTGATGCCTACGATAACAATTGTGGCTCTTATATTTTTTTCATTAGAACAGATTAATACAGCTCAACTCGATTACGTATTTGGGAACTCCAGTCTCGCACTGTTCCTGAATCCCACTGGGTAGAATAGTCATATCTACACCCAGGTGAGCCACAATTGTTATCGCTGACATCAGTCTCTGTTACACTAACAATGGTGGACACATCATTAAATAGATGCCCACTTCTTTACAGATCGGCTTTCAATATTGGTGAGCCTTAAAGTAGAACGTTAGTCGGGCGGAATTATAAGCCACGCCAACAGGTAAGAAAATAAGAAATAGTCCCTTGATTAACAGGGCAACTGACTTTCTCAAAATGACAGCACTAATTAGGGCTACTTCTTGTCATTAGAACAGATTAATACAGCTCAACTCGCACCTTAACCCGGCTGGGTTTGAATGAAGGTGAGTGTTATCTCGGGCATTAAAATAGTTGGCCCAAAATGTTCCTTGCAGAATCCATTCTTAAACAAACCATCCTTCTTTTAAATTCCCTAGGCTGTTTGCTGTCCCCCACAGTCCTGATGAAGACCCGTTGTTGACTCCATATGTTTGCTTGTTGAGAGTCGAAACGTCGACGAATAAGTGGATTATGTGCATAGATATCCTGTACTTAGTACTGACTAATACGGTGTACAGTTTGGTAATTGTATATTACGCATAGGCCACACTGAACCTTTTTGTAACCTCCCCCTATGTATATAATAATTGTACAGTCTTTTTATCATTTTTGCGCCGTAAGCACTGAGCACTTTAAGTCACTTTCTGCATTACTCACTGTTTTGTACAGCCTTCTTTGCAATTTACATACGATACCAGTATTTATGAATGACTAAAATGTATAAAATAGTACATAAATACTTAGATGGTCTCTGGATTCTGTTTGCTGTTCAAATTTCTACATAGTTTATGAGAAAGTAAAATAAATTTTGTGTTCCCCAATGAACAATTGTTTTTTAATATAGATTAACTGCCCAGGTTCATAGGGATACTGGGTTTACCCCATTTTGTTGTTTCATTGATCAGAAGGCGGCTAGGTTTAGCCTCCATCTGGTTGTGTTTAAGCATGGGCGAAAAATCCGTTCCGCTCGCGGATTTTCGGTAAATTCGCGATCTGCGAACGCTCGCGAATTTACTGAAAATCCGCAAATTCGCACGCAGCGGATTTTTTTTTCTTGGTGATACAATTTTGCGGCGTGCGGCGTAAGTTCGCAATTGCGAACATGAAGGTGCGGCGGGCAGCAACAATCTTGCACTCGCGAAATTACAAAATTTGCAATTCTGCATAAAAAATCCACTAGCAAGCAGCATAGACCTTCTGAAAATGATGATTTTTATCAGAATAACTCCTCAGGTTGACATTTGCCTGCCCTTTTTTGGATTTGAGGCCTTTTGACTTTCTTTGGATCACTTTTGGATTAGAAATCGCCTTTCACAAGTAAGTTTGTTTGGGGCATTACATTTGCTGTTCTGCAGAAAAACGAGTTTTGCTAAACTGAAAGCACTCAGCAGGTGCAAAAGTTCAAATTCATCATTAGTAACCATTCCCTGTAGTGCTTCCTGACTGGGGCCCCTCCAGAGTTCAGTTGCTAGTTGCAACAATTGTATGACCCTGCTCTGACCCTCACAGCCGGATCATAGAATAGCTACAAGTAGGCCACAAAGGTCCTGGAAAAAAAAATTGCACTGCAACAGAAAGCAAATTACAGATAAGGAAGCAGGTGCCAGACTGGAATTTTGGAACAGTGACACATTAATAAATCAACCCCAAATTAATTCATGTCAGTTGAAGCAGAGCAGGTGTGCCTGCTTTTTCCCCCCATAATCTACAGTGATGATGATGAACCAGAGGGTGGCATTGATGTACTAGAGGGTGGCATGGGTGAAACAGAGGTTGGCAGTGTTGAAACAGAGAGTGCTGTGAACCTGTGATGATGAACCAGACGTAGAAACAACATAGTCGCGACCGTTGCGTGCCGACAAGTAAGTTCGCAATTGCGAACTGGTACAAAATCCTCGCGAACTGGCAGAAACCCTTGCGAACACTATAAAAACAAAAGAATCCGCAAATTCGCGAGAATTCACAGATTTTGCAGATTGCGAGTTCGCAAATACGCAAATTCGCGAACGCCAGATCCGCAAAATTCGCCCATGCTTAGTTGTGTTCCCAAAAATGAAAGAGTATCCGTCCTCCCCATGTCCCTGTGATGGGACCTCAAAGCAGAGCACTATGCACTTTCTACTTTTATGTGATCTGTTTGTGACTTTTAGAATTACGTTCCTCAAACCACTTTTTAAAAAAACATGGGGTCAAAACTACAACAGCTGCTATGACATTATTACTCACCATGGAAGAACCAGAGATTTGCTTTTGTACTGCTACATGTATCCTCAGTTCAATCAAGGCCAGAAAAGTATGGTGTATTAACGAATTTCTCCACTTTTCTTTTTAAATTGACAGAAAGTCTGTGGTGGTCTGGATCACTAATGCACTTTGCACGTTATTTTGTACATGTCACTGAGTTGTAATTATGTATATATACCTTAGCAAAATTGGTGGCCTTTCATACTGGGTTTGTGCTTGTTTTTATTCGCTTTTTTCAGTTTTTATTCGTGGAAACTTGTAATGTATGTCTCGATTTAATAATGATAATGTCTACCGCCCCTAATAGCTGCTAATGTTTATATGAGGCGATGTATATGCTACACATATGCACTTTAACTCAACAGTTCACTAACTAAGTAAGAGTTGTACTATTGTACACACCCTCGTATGAATCCAGATGTACTTGTTTCTATTTTTCAAAGAACCGCTTTTTAGACTGTTATGTATAATCTGTGCTTTTATGGTTGATTGTCCCTACCGAATATAGCTAATTTTGAATTGAATTGAGTCAGCATTGTCCAAAATTGGACCGTATAATTATTAATTTGCGGGATGGCGGCTTTATTACTACAATCAGCTCTAAAACCAGACTGTAAGTTTTTAAGGAGATTTTACTTTTTCAATTGAACAAACTATTTCAATTAGTTGTTCGAATAGCTTTCTAGGAAGTTAGTTAGAATTCTTAAACAGTGGACTAGGTGAGACTTATTAAAAACAGCTGAGCCAGCAGAGACTTTTATTGGGGGAGGCTATGCCTGACCTACTGGAGATAGTCAGGAAATATTTCTCAAGAGAGATAGAGAAATGAGATCATACCAGGGAAGTACAAGATTAGTTCACATCTCTTTGATGAAGTTGGAAAGTAAAGGGTCTGAGACAGGGTTCTAGGCTTTGAGTTTGGATATAAAGCAGAAAAGTTCAATCTAAAAGATCTCTTTGAAAAGAGACCAGTTGAAGGTCTCCAATTATACTGATCATTTGATACAATTACCTTAAAGGTAAAGGTATACCTGCACAGCAGTCTTTCCTTCCATGCACACCTCCGCTCCACCCTTCTCGCCCTGGCCACTGTCCCACGATTCCAAAAGACCAGATCCTGAGGGAAAATCCTTCTCCTTCTTCACTGCCAATACCAGGAACACCCCATCCCTCGACCTTAGACTCTCCCAGTTCACGAAGGACCTCAAGACCTAGCTCTTCGAATTACCCCAGCACTTGAACAGATACCCCATGCCTTGAGACCCTCACAAGTGAGTAGTTGTACTTTACCAACCCTTGATTGATTGATTGTATGTATGTCTAAACTGTTGTTCAGGTTCTGTCTGCTACAAAACCTCAGCATGAACACAACATGCTATCTTGTAATTCAAATATCATTTTGTTCTTCGTGGACATTATTATTGTTCCAGTCGTATGACCCACTGCCAGGCACTCTCCTCCCCATACAGAACTAGTGTGTTTTATATAAAAGCAGAATACATACAAATGATCCTTAATTCTCAATCATTCGCTGCAACAGAAATAATTATATTAATATGTTAAATTTAAGATGCAAATTCATTTCAATCAATATTTTCATTTTGAAATGCAAACATCTTTTTTCCTTCAAATCATCTTGTTCCATCGCCCTCAAAACTGACCGGAGTTAAATGGCAAGCAATTGGTTTTTAAAGGGGCTCAAACCCTTACCTGAAGTTGAACTGCTAGCCTGAGTCGAAGTTGGTGCAACTCCTAAACAATGAACAAAAATGCAACAAGTTCTAATTTCTCAAAGTCAAATGTATATATATATGCAGACCCTTGTGAGGAGTAATGCTTCTCATCATTCAAGGGAAGTTTAAGTGATTAGCTCTGTTTCTGACCATACTGAGGTTAGGCAATGGCCATGCATTACTCCCTTGAGACACCTTACACTTCTCAAGGTAAATTGCAGCTAGGCTGATTACTCAACCATTAATACCATATACATAGGGTCCTATTGATAGCAGCGGGGCTTGTTCAGGCTGGCTTTCACGTTCATTTAATTGTTGTTTTACCACAAATCATCTTTTTCCACTGCACTGAAAACTTACCTAAGGTAAATGCCAAATGTGATTTTTACAACAATAGATGGATACAAACACTTACCTAAAGATGAACTGCTAATTTGATTCGAGGTTGGTAAAAATCCTAAACAAATAAAAATATGTCATTTTATATTCTTAAGATCTCATACATACCGGCTCCTGCGGGGAATAAAATCTTTCATCATTGAAGAAGAGGAGTTCCAACAATTCATCGATCTAGGATTGTACATACTTGGCTCATTAACATCTCAAGTTAACATTCAAAAAGTGTCAATCCTACTGAGAGCCCAGTCCTAACGCTTCACACATGCAAATCCAGCAAAACATGTTTCACAGACTTGAATGCACACTACCCTTTTTGGAGTGCTCTAATTCTCTAGACTCTATGTTGAATACAGACCTAAACTTCCAAGCACACATCAATTACAGGGAATAAAATCTGTCAATGTGAAAACAATTTTTTAATTATCAGTCTTCTTGATGTGCGCCTATCATAACTTCAAAATATATCTTGCCTTTCTCACAATGGTTCTAGATGCTACAGCTATGCTGGTAGTTGGTTCCAGAAAAAATGCATTACTTCAATCTTTAGCACAATTCAATTGTTTCCTTTTGACACCATTCGCTGGTCTACATTGTCCAGAAAACAATTCATTCTAGAACAACAAACTATCTTCCTTATAAACATGTCATCTCTGCCACTAAGAGATAGCTCTAGAATCCGGATACCCTCCTACAATCAATCAGGGTTTATAAAGTGAGGCTAATCACCCGATAGGGAATCCAAGTGCTAGCAGGCATCGGAGGCTTATTCAAACAGCCAGGTCTTGAGGGCCATTTGAATTCTGGAAGTGAGGTGAAGGTCCACAGTTGTGTGGGGATGCTGTTCCAGTTCTTTGCTGCAATGTGGGAGAAGGAGCGCCCTCCACCTCTGCTTCGGTGGATGTGGGCAATATAGGTAAGTGTAAGGGAGGCAAGGCATAGTCTTCTCAGTGGTTGGTGGAAGTTCAAGCAGTGATTAATGCAGGCAGGTCATTGTTTGAGGAGAGCCTTGTGTGCGAGGGTCAGCAGCTTGAATTGGCATCTCTTCTATATGAGGAGTGAGTAGAGTTTCTGGACTACCCTGTTTATGGAATAGCCACCCTTCAGAAGGAAGATACTATTTAAGCAATGTTCTCAAGTAGTTCACCATTCCGTTCCCCCAGGGACTCGGATAAATTATTACCTAAATAAAAGCTGGAATGTTTAGTGTACCAACCTTATTTGTCGTTGTGACCTACACAAATAGAATGCTTATTATTGCAGGATCTCAAGCATCCTGAACATTATATTATTATTGTAAATGCTACCTGTTGTAGGCAAGTAAGATCTGCTTCGTATGGTTACCCCCACTTTTTGCTTAAGGTTACACCGTTTTTGACTAGTCTGACTAGGATCCTGATAATTAGGACCCCAGTTTATTGGCTTTCTCCTTAAAATGTTATGCATGTACTTTGGTACACTCCAGATTGGATAATGGGGTAACCTTGTCAGTCCCAAGTATATGGTACACATGTACCCAGGGTATAGGTACCACTGAGGCCTCCCATGAACTGAAGCATGTATTATGCCACCCATGAGAGGCCATGCAAAATTGAACTAAAGGCCTGTGTAAGCTGGTGCTTGCACGGCTTCCAAAAGATAGAGGTGTAGTAAATATATAGGTCGCTATACTTAAAACCTATGTCACCCCTATAGCATGGCTTAACAATTCTGAAGGCAGGGTGCTGGGTTTTACGTGAGAAGGTGCCCCTGCATGAGCAGAGCCCCTCTGCAACCTTCGGAGACCATTCTCCGGGGTTGTCTGTGACACAGCCAGACATATAGGCAGAGGTGTATTATAACCTCGAAAACAGCTGAAACAAAACATGTCATGTTTGGTATCAAACACCTTGGAATCATACCTTCACACCAGTAACCAGTGTAGAGGTATGATTCCACCCTTCCTGTACAAGCTTTGTGGGTCCCTGGTCTTCCCGGTAATAGGTCACGGGGTAAGACGGTGACCAACGAGTCCTGTGCTTGTGAGTATGATACAGAACATACGACCTATGATAATCGTCCACATACGTAAGTGTGATAGAATGAAAGATTACAGCTACATTATTATCCACCACAGATAGCCATTGAAGCAACACCCCGGCGTCCTGACTATGCTCATGAAGCCTACAAGAAAGCTTCACAAGTAGGAATACTTCTTACAGTACACCCTAGTACTTTATGTGTTATATGTTGTATGTGTTGTGAGTCCGTTTTTAACAAGCTTATAAAATAAGCAAATGGTATGGTTCCTGGTGACTGCACCTGTTTGAACTACCCGCTACATGGGTAACCATTAGTTGTGATTTTTGTCTTTCTACAGGTCATTGTGCTTGTAGCAGACCGCTGTAGGCACACTTAGCCTAATATTAAATTTAAAATTTCACTTTTCTGTAAATACACACATTTTTTTAACAAGACGTGAGTAGGGAGGGGAGGTTGTGCCCCCGTCCTGAGGAAGGAGCTTGTCTCCGAAACATGTCGACAACAACGCACACCAGAGGTCTTGTTCATTATACAACTTAGACCTCAATCTGCACTTCTTTTAACAGTACCAGCCAGAGTCCAGAATAAATTTTTCTTTCATACTCTAGTGCCAGGTACTTTTTAATAATTTTTTCTCACTACACACCCCCCACTCACTCTTAATATACCCCACACACTGGACACCACACATAGTCAACACTGCAAGTGCTCCCGCGTAGTCGTAGGTCGCAGCACGCCGCATCCCGGTAGAGGGGTGCGAAGACCCCGATGATGAAGCATGACACCAAGGGGCCTTTTGGTGTGTGAGGGGTATTTTTCAAAACTCTGAGTGCTTCAATCACTTTTGATCACTCTTGTCCCTCTCCCCTGTTGGATTCACTTTGTTAATGTAACTATCCCTGTGGAGCATGAATCCAACGACTAGCTCTACCTCCCTCATTTGATTTTGATAAGGTCTAGGCAGCGTGCAGCTGCGGGAGTACAACCCCTGACTCTCTTCACAACACATAAACACAAAAACTAGGTAAACTGTAAGCCACAGCGGTCAACTGAATATGGAGGACGAACATGGCCTTACCTTTGGCGAGGAGGAAATCGATAGAATCCTGGCAGGACCAAATCCCTTTGAGGGACTCAGTAACCCCGAAACTGGACCGAGCATGAACGACTGGAATGAATTGGTAAAACTAAGACGTAACCAGATCAAGGCAGCCCTACATGGTCTGTTAATGACGGGGTATCTGAGGAACAAAATGGGCCCCCCTGGTTTGATTGTAAAAAACGAACCTTTCATCTTCCGGACAGACATGCAGTTCAAGAAGGAGTGGTCATTGATCTCATGGCACTGCACCAGGGACTGGCTGGTCCTAATTATAAAAACGGCAACCAGAATTACTCAAGAACTGAAGATCGAAATTGAAAAGATTGAAGTCAAACTAAAAACATATATATCAACCGAGGATTTAAAAGCCAGATTAGACGAACTTAATCAACAAATGACGGAATTTGAATTTAGCCTGAAACAAAGTAAACTCAACAAATTGAGTAAAGATAAAGATAAATTCACCCCAGAAGGAGCATACCCTTACACTAGGGCTGATTATGTATCCACGAACAGAAGCAATGATACTGATAGTGATGGGTCAGACACTAGCTCCAACAGCTCAAATTCCAGTGGGGGAAAAGGAAACCGTCAGAATAGAGGTGGTTGGAGGCAGAGAAGGCAACAGTTCCCAAGACAACGAGGGTGGAGAGGATACCAACCCCAATATCCACAGTACATGGGACAAGCACCTTTCCAACCATTTCAGTTCAACCACCCACCGAATGTCCAAGGATACCCACAATGGAATCCAGACTTCAATGGGGGTTTCTTCGGTCCACAGCCTTTTTTAGGGTCCCGCCCTGGGAACCGTGGAAAGAACCGGAAAGGCAACAATGTAACTTGGGAAGACAAAGGCCAAGAGAACCCACGACAGACCAGGAGCATGACGGGTTCCCTACCCAATCAAGCTTCAACCAGCAACCAGAGAGGGACCTAGTGGTCAATCTGACTTCAAAGCCACTGACGAAAATAGAACGACAGGTACTTAACAAAGGTTTAGGTTTCGTACCAACGCAGAGACCGGACATCTTCAAGATGAACGTGGAGATACAAGAGTTTATACGGAAGTTAAAACTACAGGCTTTCTTCCACGACAAACCACCACAAGCCCCAACAACAGACACCGGTCTTAAACCTAAATCAACCTTCACACCTCCGGACTCAACACTTCCCCTCGAAGTATTAACGTTTGAGAAAGCCATTATGACAGAGGTTAACAAACTGAATAAGTCCACCACACGGACCTTTCACAACACGACCAAGGAGGAACAAATTGCCTTGAAAACCCTGTCCGAGGACAAAAGCCTGGTGATCAAACCGGCAGACAAAGGGGGAGCGATTGTGCTACAAACAACGGAGGACTATGACAATGAATGCTTGAGACTCCTATCAGACAGACACAATTACATGGTCCTACAAGAAGACCCAACTGAAAACCTCAGGACACGAATCGGAGGTATGATTGAGGAAGGTCTAACACACGATTGGCTAAGTAAGAAGGAAGGAGAATTCCTTGAGCAGAAAAAGCCACGCATCCCATACTTTTATTGTATTCCAAAAATACATAAGAACCTAACCAAACCCCCAGGCAGACCGATAGTATCAGGTATTGGCTCTATACTTGAACCACTATCAAAATTCGCGGATGCCTTTTTACGTCCTCTAGTACAAGCCACAAATACTTACCTAAAGGACACCAAGGCGGTCCTACAACTGTTACAAGAGACAACCTTTGATCCACAAACACAACTTCTGATGTCCCTTGATGTGGAAAGCCTATATACTAGCCTTCCCCATAACGAAACATTGATTATCATAGAGGAAGTCCTGTTTTCGACACCTTGGAAATACCAAACACCACGAGGTTTAGTAATGGAATGCATTTCACTGGCCTTACAAAGAAACTTTTTCCAATACAAAACAACGCTGTACCAACAATGCCATGGGACTAGCATGGGAAGCACTTTTGCTCCGAGCCTAGCCGGTCTCTATGTGCACCATCTTGAGACCAACAAGATCCTCCATGATCAAAATCCATATAGGGCCAACATAAAATGCTGGAGGAGGTACATAGATGACATCCTAGTCATCTGGGAAGGTGATCCACAGTCAGCGGCGAGCTTTCTGGAATGGCTAAACAACCAAAACACTTTTCTAAAATTCACAAGCACAGTTTCCAACGAGACATTGGTCTTCCTGGATTTGAACATTTATGCTGAATCAGGAGTGCTGAAGACCACCACTCACTTCAAACCTACTTCCCGGAATTGCCTGTTGAGATTCGACAGCTTTCACCCGAGACATCTCCGAGAAAATCTGCCATATGGACAGTTTTTACGCCATAGGCGCAACTGCACAGAGATGTCTGAATTCAGACAACAAGCAGACGATCTGAAAAAGAAACTGAAACAACGAGAATACCCCGAAAAAATCATCAACAAAGCGATGAAAAGGGCAAAAAACAATAACAGAGAGGCTTTACTCGAGGAGAGAACAAAGGAACCCACAGAGAATAAACGGCCAATCTGTGTGACGACATTCAACACCTTGTCAAATGATGTATCTAAGATTGTAAACAAACATTGGCGAATACTAACTTGTGGCGAATTGACCTTTGAGAAACCTATGTTTGCACATCGTAGGGGACGTAACCTTAGAGACATATTGGTACACACAAGACCAAAACCAACCACAACAGCCCTTCAACCTACGATTGGCATCCAGGGCCATTTCCCTTGCGGCAATTGCAGCAGCTGCCACCTGACTGAAAAAAGTACGAGACTTAAATTTCGGAATGGCACAACATGGGAACAAAGGAGATTCTCAAATTGCAACTCGAAAAACGTCATTTACATGATCAAATGCCCATGCAACCTGGAGTATGTGGGGATGACCACGAGAGCCATAAAAACACGTATAAATGAACATAAAAGCAATGTGAGGTGCAAAAAAAGCACTACCAAAATGGCAACGCATTTTCTGACCCAACAACACTGTGTCAATGATTTGAAATGGACGGTCATAGAACAACTACCCTCAGAGACCGGCCTCTTCCAGAAGGAACAACGTTGGGTGTTCAGATTGGGGACCCATCTGAACGGACTTAATGATGATGTACCCTGGAGTCAATTATCATCATAAAGGACCAACAGTTCTGATTAGAAACAAGGAGTGAAACATGGACACCACGCATGCGCGTGAAACACTCACTACCTTCAGGCATGTACACATGCGGCACATGCGCCGTCTATACTGGATCTCTGATGCAGACACTAACCCCAGGCCGGCGCAGGCCTAAACATACACGTGAGCCCTGTATGGTCAGGAAGCGGATGCTCCATACATGGACATACAATCAGTGGTAGGAAACACCCCTAATTAACACACCCTTACCTGCACCAATCAGGATGAAAAGGTATAAATACTCAGAACCACATCCTAACTCCACATCAGCGGAGCAGCGTGCGGGGTAAGACGGTGACCAACGAGTCCTGTGCTTGTGAGTATGATACAGAACATACGACCTATGATAATCGTCCACATACGTAAGTGTGATAGAATGAAAGATTACAGCTACATTATTATCCACCACAGATAGCCATTGAAGCAACACCCCGGCGTCCTGACTATGCTCATGAAGCCTACAAGAAAGCTTCACAAGTAGGAATACTTCTTACAGTACACCCTAGTACTTTATGTGTTATATGTTGTATGTGTTGTGAGTCCGTTTTTAACAAGCTTATAAAATAAGCAAATGGTATGGTTCCTGGTGACTGCACCTGTTTGAACTACCCGCTACATGGGTAACCATTAGTTGTGTTTTTTGTCTTTCTACAGGTCATTGTGCTTGTAGCAGACCGCTGTAGGCACACTTAGCCTAATATTAAATTTAAAATTTCACTTTTCTGTAAATACACAAATTTTTTTAACAAGACGTGAGTAGGGAGGGGAGGTTGTGCCCCCGTCCTGAGGAAGGAGCTTGTCTCCGAAACATGTCGACAACAACGCACACCAGAGGTCTTGTTCATTATACAACTTAGACCTCTATCTGCACTTCTTTTAACAGTACCAGCCAGAGTCCAGAATAAATTTTTCTTTCATACTCTAGTGCCAGGTACTTTTTAATAATTTTTTCTCACTACACACCCCCCACTCACTCTTAATATACCCCACACACTGGACACCACACATAGTCAACACTGCAAGTGCTCCCGCGTAGTCGTAGGTCGCAGCACGCCGCATCCCGGTAGAGGGGTGCGAAGACCCCGATGATGAAGCATGACACCAAGGGGCCTTTTGGTGTGTGAGGGGTATTTTTCAAAACTCTGAGTGCTTCAATCACTTTTGATCACTCTTGTCCCTCTCCCCTGTTGGATTCACTTTGTTAATGTAACTATCCCTGTGGAGCATGAATCCAACAACTAGCTCTACCTCCCTCATTTGATTTTGATAAAGTCCCTACTTATTCACCATGGGTGGTTCCTTGGGGTCCCTGCGATTTTACGCATTCTAGAAATTGTTTTGACTCGAGTCATGGTTCTTATTCCACTAATTTGGTATATGGTTTGGTCTCCCTGTGGGTCCCACAGTGTATTAGTGCTACACACAATTGTTTCTGTGCAAAAGTATTGTGTGCTTTATGTTTATCTGCATGTAGAAGATACTGTAAGGCATTTAAGGGGTTATAATAATAAATATATATTCTTATAACAACTGTGTGGTTCTCCTTTCATTTAACCAATACAATAAGGTTGCATTCTGGTAAAACAAGCTGTTTAACATTCCTTCAAAACTAAGCCTGAAGGCTGCTCGCCACTGCTACCGCTTGGATAGCTTTCTAAGGTTATCTTTGCTCTCATACATCATCATAAGGTTTGTTTGGACTAGAGCAATGTGCCCATTTCAATTAGTGGACATCATATATCAAGCCAACTTCTCACATTTGTGTGCAGAGGTTAGGATTCAAGCCTGTGTTGTTTAACCAGATACATCTTTGTATTGATTAACTGAAAACAACTAAGTACTAGGTACATATAATACTAACTTGGAATAAATAAGTTCTACTGAACTTAGTGTTGGGTAAGTCAAGGGTCTAGCACACCCTTTCTCCAACCTTAGAGAGTTTAGTTCCAACTAGGTTAGGTAGGTGCATTACCTCAAAACTATGCGTGAAGGCTGCTCTCCACAGCTACCACTTGGATAGCTTTCTAAGGTTATCTTTGTTCTCATACATCACCATGAGGTTTGTTTGGACTAGAGCAAGGTGCCTATTTCAATTAATGGACATCATATATCAGGCCAACTTCTCACATTGGTGTGCAGAGGTTAGAATTCAAGCCTGTGTTGTTTTACCAGATACATCTTTGTATTGATTAACTGAAAACAACTAAATACTAGGTACATATAATACTAACTTAGAATAAATAAGTTTTACTAAACTTAGTGTCGGGTAAGTCAAGGGTCTAGCACACCCTTTCTTCAACCTTAGAGAGTTTAGTTCCAACTAATTTAGGTAGGTGCAACACCTCACCACACTTAGTATGTCTTCTAAAGGAGATTCCAGTGCCTCTCTACCCTCTAGATACAGTGAGCTTTAATTCCAAGACTTGCAAATCCTGTGTTCCTCTAAAAAGCTGAAGACAGGGAGAACTGCAAACACCCACCGCCTGAGAGAGGCGTAACTGCTTGATGATCTTGGAAAGATGCCTGGGTCAGGTGAACAGGAGAAAGTGGGTGGGGGAGGAAATGAGGAGAGGTCAGGAGGTGACACCTTTTATGACCTAGACTCAAACCCTGGCCAGTAGGAACAAGATGGTCCCCACCCGAACAACTCAGATCTTCTTGGAGATGATAAAGAAGGCTAAGATGGCCCTCTCTTCACCCCTCCTGGAAGAGTGCAGAGTTTACAAAGGAATTTAAATCTCCCTCTGCAGAGTCTAATAACTTAGGAAAGTGAGTAGGGACCTCTGTATCTAGCAAGAGGGACCATTGTTATGACAGGGAACACCAATTTCTGGAACTTGAGAAAGTTAAGCTTAAGCTCAGGCAACAGCAATTGGCCCTCAATAAAGAGTCCCTAGCAGTCCAGAGAGGTAGACAAAGATTGGAACTAGAGTATCGTGGTGGCAGCAACAGTGTCCCTAGAATTAAGGAACATTCTTTTGACAATGAGAACCTGAGCAAGATTGTCCCTCCTTACCAGGTTGGGGATGACAACCATAAATGGATAACTGCTTTAGAGATGGCCTGTAAAGTTCAGAGGGTCGCTTGAGAGCAGTGGGCAGCTATCTTGTGGCTCTCCTTTATCTGATAAAGGTAGAGACAAGCTCCTCACTGTTAGCGACAATTACTCAGTACTGATGAGTGCTCTCATTGATGGATTTAGCTTAACCACTTTAAGATGCAAATTCATTTCAATCAATATTTTCATTTTGAAATGCAAACATTTTTTTCCTTCAAATCATCTTGTTCCATCGCCCTCAAAACTGACCGAGTTAAGTGGCAAGCAATTGGTTTTTAAAGAGGCTCAAACCCTTACCTGAAGTTGAACTGCTAGCCTGAGTCGAAGTTGGTGCAACTCCTAAACAATGAACAAAAATGCAACAAGTTCTAATTTCTCAAAGTCACATGTATATATATAAATACAGACCCTTGTGAGGAGTAATGCTTCTCATCCATCAAGGGAAGTTTAATTAATTAGCTCTGTTTATGACCATACTGAGGTTAGGCAATGGCCATGCATTACTCCCTTGAGACACCTTACCCTTCTCAAGGTAAATTGCAGCTAGGCTGATTACTCAACCATTAATACCATATACATAGGGTCCTATTGATAGCAGCGGGCTTGTTCAGGCTGGCTTTCACTTTCATTTAATTGTTGTTTTACCACAAATCATCTTTTTCCACTGCACTGAAAACTTACCTAAGGTAAATGCCAAATGTGATTTTTACAACAATAGATGGACCGAAACACTTTCCTAAAGATGAACTGCTACTTTCATTCAAGGTTGGTAAAAATCCTAAACAAATAAAAATATGTAATTTTATATTCTTAAGATCTCATAGATACCGGCTCCTGCGGGGAATAAAATCTTTCATCATTGAAGAAGAGGAGTTCCAACAATTCATCGATCTAGGATTGTACATACTTGGCTCATTAACATCTCAAGTTAACATTCAAAAAGTGGCAATCCTACTGAGAGCCCAGCCCTAACACTTCACACATGCAAATCTAGCAAAACATGTTTCACAGACTTGAATGCACACTACCCTTTTTGGAGTGCTCTAATTCTCTAGACTCTATGTTGAATACAGACCTAAACTTCCAAGCACACATCAATTACAGGGAATAAAATCTGTCAATGTGAAAACAATTGTTTTAATTATCAGCCTTCTTGATGTGCGCCTATCACAACTCCAAAATATATCTTGCCTTTCTCACAATGGTTCTAGATGCTACAGCTATGCTGGTAGTTGGTTCCAGAAAAAATGCATTACTTCAATCTTTAGCACAATTCAATTGTTTCCTATTGACACCATTCGCTGGTCTACATTGTCCAGAAAACAATTCATTCTAGAACAACAAACTATCTTCCTTATAAACATGTCATCTCTGCCACTAACAGATAGCTCTAGAATCCTGATACCCTCCTACAATCAATCAGGGTTTATAAAGTGAGGCTAATCACCCGATAGGGAATCCAAGTGCTAGCAGGCAGCGGAGGCTTATTCAAACAGCCAGGTCTTGAGGGCCATTTGAATTCTGGAAGTGAGGTGAAGGTCCACAGTTGTGTGGGGATACTGTTCCAGTTCTTTGCTGCAATGTGGGAGAAGGAGCGCCCTCCACCTCTGCTTCGGTGGATGTGGGCAATATAGGTAAGTGTAAGGGAGGCAAGGCATAGTCTTCTCAGTGGTTGGTGGAAGTTCAAGCAGTGATTAATGCAGGCAGGTCATTGGTTGAGTAGAGCCTTGTGTGCGAGGGTCAGCAGCTTGAATTGGCATCTCTTCTATATGAGGAGTGAGTAGAGTTTCTGGACTACCCTGTTTATGGAATAGCCACCCTTCAGAAGGAAGATACTATTTAAGCAATGTTCTCAAGTAGTTCACCATTCCGTTCCCCCAGGGACTCGGATAAATTATTACCTAAATAAAAGCTGGAATGTTTAGTGTACCAACCTTATTTGTCCATGTGACCTACACATATAGAATGCTTATTATTGCAGGATATCAAGCATCCTGAACATTATATTATTATTGTAAATGCTACCTGTTATAGGCAAGTAAGATCTGCTTTGTATGGTTACCCCCACTTTTTGCTTAATGTTACACCGTTTTTGACTAGTCTGACTAGGATCCTGATAATTAGGACCCCGGTTTATTGGCTTTCTCCTTAAAATGTTATGCATGTACTTTGGTACACTCCAGATTGGATAATGGGGTAACCTTGTCAGTCCCAAGTATATGGTACACATGTACCCAGGGTATAGGTACCACTGAGGCCTCCCATGGACTGAAGCATGTATTATGCCACCCATGAGAGGCCATGCAAAATTGAACTAAAGGCCTGTGTAAGCTGGTGCTTGCACGACTTCCAAAAGATAGAGGTGTAGTAAATATATAGGTCGCTATACTTAAAACCTATGTCACCCCTATAGCATGGCTTAACAATTCTGAAGGCAGGGTGCTGGGTTTTACGTGAGAAGGTGCCCCTGCATGAGCAGAGCCCCTCTGCAACCTTCGGAGACCATTCTCCGGGGTTGTCTGTGACACAGCCAGACATATAGGTAGAGGTGCATTATAACCTCGAAAACGGCTGAAACAAAACATGTCATGTTTGGTATCAAACACCTTGGAATCATACCTTCACACCAGTAACCAGTGTAGAGGTATGATTCCACCCTTCCTGAACAAGCTTTGTGGGTCCCTGGTCTTCCCGGTACCAGCCTTCTCAACCCGAACAGCACAAAATGGATGCTGCGACTGGAGACACATTTCTGTCATCCTGCTGATGAACCAAGCTCGAGCAGAGGAAGGCAACACAATAAGCATACTGTCACTGGGAGGTTTGACCAACTCCCAGCAAGGATTTATTGTATTGGACCTGGGTGGGTACACTTCCAAAATGCCTGGAAGTATGCATGATGGGCACATGTGGTGTCCCTGTGCATAGTCCGATTCAATTCAGTTCTGGGAGCCGTTGGCTCCTGCTCTGGTGTGAAACTGGACAAAGGACTTGGATGTAACCACCCCCTCTCCTAACCCTCCCCTTGGAGGGTCCCCTGAATCTGTCTAACCCTCTACCGTGGGTACAAAAGGGCTTACCTGGCTGTAGGACCCTAGATTTGAATCCACTGACTGTCTGGACACTCTGGACTTCGCTGTACTTTGACTGGGCCCGAATTCATCTCCCTCTCCATCCAAAGCGTTGTCTGTGACCTGTGTACCATACAGCCTCTGTGCAAGACCTGTTGGGCATCAAAGACAACTGAAGTATCTCCCTTGGGATGAAGGAGTCACTCGCCTGCATTTGCAAGCACCGTAACTCAACTGACTGGTCAGCTTATCCTGAGCTCCTGCAGACTCCAAAGGCTCCAGCAACACAGGAGGTGGGTTCCTACGTTCCTTGAGGTCGAGCTGCCCTCTCACCAAGTTTGAGGCTAGTATCCCTCGTGGGGACCGCATAACCCGAACATCTGTGCACCGCATTTATTTGCAAGTGCATGCGCTGTTGGTGTTCCCCAAGTTTGTGCTTTGGGCTTTCGATACCCACAACCTTTGTGCACCTTTCATACCAAGATCTTTGGCCTCCTCACACTCTGTGCCCTGCAAGTTGTGGTTTGGGGAAACTGCTAGAGGTTCCCTCATGACTCCTCTGCCTCCGGCCTGTCGGTCCATTTGAGGGACAATCTTGATTTTCTTGGGCTCTTCTGGTTGCTTCAGGCCTGCCCTGGCTCCCTTTGCTGTGTTAAATCCTCTGGTCCTTTCTGGGCCAGACCGCAAACTTTCTTGACCTTCTTCATGGGTTTTAATTAAATTTATATAGCGCAATCTTGACCCTGTATCGGGTATCAAACCGCTTTACACAGCACCAGTTGCTTTACATGAGGACACATTCAATTTTTTTTAGGCACAGGGAGATTAAGTGATGTGCCCAGAATCACAGGATGTTCACCGTCATTGCCGAGACTCGTACCCAGTTCCCCAGATTTGAGGTCGACCATGCCTAGCCGTTAGGCCAACTCCTCTCCCGGGTTGCTGTTGCAAAGGCTTGTTGGCCGGACAGCGACACCTCAGCACTCGAGATCCTTTGCGGGACAGCTTCTATCCGGCTCCTGGTTTTCCTTGACATCTCATGTAGAGTCAAGGTCTCCTTCTTTGCACCTGAAGCACCCGACATTGGTGGGTATTAGTCTATCAAGACCCTGGTCACTCTTGAGTGGCCCAGACTGTGTCCCCTCGGCTTTCAGGTTCCATCTATCAAGGATCCACCTGCGGGTTCCACCAGACACTTTTCTTCTTTCCAGCAGTGGCATTTCTTTGAAGACTCCCAATGAGACCGACTGCAGTCTCTGAAGCCAATTCAGCCATATGCACTCGGCTTCACTGGGATAAGTAGCTCTGGTACTTTGGTATCCACTGGTAGGGTGGCTCTCCAACCTTCTATGTTCCAAAGGGTTTCTTCATAAACTATTGGAAGTGGTCCTTTACCTTTAAAATTGCAACTGCGACCCTCCCATTTAATTGTACGTAGAACGCAGTTGTGTTCTCACACCGCACCCATCCTCCGTGGGGTCCCTACTTATTCACCATGGGTGGTTCCTTGGGGTCCCTGTGATTTTACGCATTCTAGAAATTGTTTTGACTCGAGTCATGGTTCTTATTCCACTATTTTGGTATATGGTTTGGTCTCCCTGTGGGTCCCACAGTGTATTAGTGCTACACACAATTGTTTCTGTGCAAAAGTATTGTGTGCTTTATGTTTATCTGCATGTAGAAGATACTGTAAGGCATTTAAGGGGTTATAATAATAAATATATATTCTTATAACAACTGTGTGGTTCTCCTTTCATTTAACCAATACAATAAGGTTGCATTCTGGTAAAACAAGCTGTTTAACATTCCTTCAAAACTAAGCCTGAAGGCTGCTCGCCACTGCTACCACTTGGATAGCTTTCTAAGGTTATCTTTGCTCTCATACATCATCATAAGGTTTGTTTGGACTGGAGCAATGTGCCCATTTCAATTAGTGGACATCATATATCAAGCCAACTTCTCACATTTGTGTGCAGAGGTTAGGATTCAAGCCTGTGTTGTTTAACCAGATACATCTTTGTATTGATTAACTGAAAACAACTAAGTACTAGGTACATATAATACTAACTTGGAATAAATAAGTTCTACTGAACTTAGTGTTGGGTAAGTCAAGGGTCTAGCACACCCTTTCTCCAACCTTAGAGAGTTTAGTTCCAACTAGGTTAGGTAGGTGCATTACCTTAAAACTATGCCTGAAGGCTGCTCTCCACAGCTACCACTTGGATAGCTTTCTAAGGTTATCTTTGCTCTCATACATCACCATGAGGTTTGTTTGGACTAGAGCAAGGTGCCTATTTCAATTAATGGACATCATATATCAGGCCAACTTCTCACATTGGTGTGCAGAGGTTAGAATTCAAGCCTGTGTTGTTTTACCAGACACATCTTTGTATTGATTAACTGAAAACAACTAAGTACTAGGTACATATAATACTAACTTAGAATAAATAAGTTTTACTAAACTTAGTGTCGGGTAAGTCAAGGGTCTAGCACACCCTTTCTCCAACCTTGGAGAGTTTAGTTCCAACTAGGTTAGGTAGGTGCAACACCTCACCACACTTAGTATGTCTTCTAAAGGAGATTCCAGTGCCTCTCTGCCCTCTAGATACAGTGAGCTTTAATTCCAAGACTTGCAAGTCCTGTGTTCCTCTAAAAAGCTGAAGACAGGGAGAACTGCAAACACCCACCGCCTGAGAGAGGCGTAACTGCTTGATGATCTTGGAGAGATGCCTGGGTCAGGTGAACAGGAGAAAGTGGGTGGGGGAGGAAATGAGGAGAGGTCAGGAGGTGACACCTTTTATGACCTAGACTCAAACCCTGGCCAGTAGGAACAAGATGGTCCCCACCCGAACAACTCAGATCTTCTTGGAGATGATAAAGAAGGCCAAGATGGCCCTCTCTTCACCCCTCCTGGAAGAGTGCAGAGTTTACAAAGGAATTTAAATCTCCCTCTGCAGAGTCTAATAACTTAGGAAAGTGAGTAGGGACCTTTGTATCTAGCAAGAGGGATCATTGTTATGACAGGGAACACCAATTTCTGGAACTTGAGAAAGTTAAGCTTAAGCTCAGGCAACAGCAATTGGCCCTCAATAAAGAGTCCCTAGCAGTCCAGAGAGGTAGACAAAGATTGGAACTAGAGTATTGTGGTGGCAGCAACAGTGTCCCTAGAATTAAGGAACATTCTTTTGACAATGAGAACCTGAGCAAGATTGTCCCTCCTTACCAGGTTGGGGATGACAACCATAAATGGATAACTGCTTTAGAGATGGCCTGTAAAGTTCAGAGGGTCGCTTGAGAGCAGTGGGCAGCTATCTTGTGGCTCTCCTTTATCTGATAAAGGTAGAGACAAGCTCCTCACTGTTAGCGACAATTACTCAGTACTGATGAGTGCTCTCATTGATGGATTTAGCTTAACCACTTTAAGATGCAAATTCATTTCAATCAATATTTTCATTTTGAAATGCAAACATTTTTTTCCTTCAAATCATCTTATTCCATCACCCTCAAAACTGACCGAGTTAAGTGGCAAGCAATTGGTTTTTAAAGAGGCTCAAACCCTTACCTGAAGTTGAACTGCTAGCCTGAGTCGAAGTTGGTGCAACTCCTAAACAATGAACAAAAATGCAACAAGTTCTAATTTCTCAAAGTCACATTTATATATATAAATACAGACCCTTGTGAGGAGTAATGCTTCTCATCCTTCAAGGGAAGTTTAATTAATTAGCTCTGTTTATGACCATACTGAGGTTAGGCAATGGCCATGCATTACTCCCTTGAGACACCTTACCCTTCTCAAGGTAAATTGCAGCTAGGCTGATTACTCAACCATTAATACCATATACATAGGGTCCTATTGATAGCAGCGGGCTTGTTCAGGCTGGCTTTCACTTTCATTTAATTGTTGTTTTACCACAAATCATCTTTTTCCACTGCACTGAAAACTTACCTAAGGTAAATGCCAAATGTGATTTTTACAACAATAGATGGATACAAACACTTACCTAAAGATGAACTGCTAATTTGATTCGAGGTTGGTAAAAATCCTAAAAAATAAAAATATGTCATTTTATATTCTTAAGATCTCATACATACCGGCTCCTGCGGGGAATAAAATCTTTCATCATTGAAGAAGAGGAGTTCCAACAATTCATCGATCTAGGATTGTACATACTTGGCTCATTAACATCTCAAGTTAACATTCAAAAAGTGGCAATCCTACTGAGAGCCCAGCCCTAACACTTCACACATGCAAATCTAGCAAAACATGTTTCACAGACTTCAATGCACACTACCCTTTTTGTGGTGCTCTAATTCTCTAGACTCTATGTTGAATACAGACCTAAACTTCCAAGCACACATCAATTACAGGGAATAAAATCTGTCAATGTGAAAACAATTGTTTTAATTATCAGTCTTCTTGATGTGCGCCTATCACAACTCCAAAATATATCTTGCCTTTCTCACAATGGTTCTAAATGCTACAGCTATGCTGGTAGTTGGTTCCAGAAAAAATGCATTACTTCAATCTTTAGCACAATTCAATTGTTTCCTATTGACACCATTCGCTGGTCTACATTGTCCAGAAAACAATTCATTCTAGAACAACAAACTATCTTCCTTATAAACATGTCATCTCTGCCACTAAGAGATAGCTCTTGAATCCTGATACCCTCCTACAATCAATCAGGGTTTATAAAGTGAGGCTAATCACCCGACAGGGAATCCAAGTGCTAGCAGGCAGCGGAGGCTTATTCAAACAGCCAGGTCTTGAGGGCCATTTGAATTCTGGAAGTGAGGTGAAGGTCCACAGTTGTGTGGGGATACTGTTCCAGTTCTTTGCTGCAATGTGGGAGAAGGAGCGCCGTCCACCTCTGCTTCGGTGGATGTGGGCAATATAGGTAAGTGTAAGGGAGGCAAGGCATAGTCTTCTCAGTGGTTGGTGGAAGTTCAAGCAGTGATTAATGCAGGCAGGTCATTGGTTGAGTAGAGCCTTGTGTGCGAGGGTCAGCAGCTTGAATTGGCATCTCTTCTATATGAGGAGTGAGTAGAGTTTCTGGACTACCCTGTTTATGGAATAGCCACCCTTCAGAAGGAAGATACTATTTAAGCAATGTTCTCAAGTAGTTCACCATTCCGTTCCCCCAGGGACTCGGATAAATTATTACCTAAATAAAAGCTGGAATGTTTAGTGTACCAACCTTATTTGTCCATGTGACCTACACATATAGAATGCTTATTATTGCAGGATCTCAAGCATCCTGAACATTATATTATTATTGTAAATGCTACCTGTTGTAGGCAAGTAAGATCTGCTTTGTATGGTTACCCCCACTTTTTGCTTAATGTTACACCGTTTTTGACTAGTCTGACTAGGATCCTGATAATTAGGACCCCAGTTTATTGGCTTTCTCCTTAAAATGTTATGCATGTACTTTGGTACACTCCAGATTGGATAATGGGGTAACCTTGTCAGTCCCAAGTATATGGTACACATGTACCCAGGGTATAGGTACCACTGAGGCCTCCCATGGACTGAAGCATGTATTATGCCACCCATGAGAGGCCATGCAAAATTAAACTAAAGGCCTGTGTAAGCTGGTGCTTGCACGACTTCCAAAAGATAGAGGTGTAGTAAATATATAGGTCGCTATACTTAAAACCTATGTCACCCCTATAGCATGGCTTAACAATTCTGAAGGCAGGGTGCTGGCTTTTACGTGAGAAGGTGCCCCTGCATGAGCAGAGCCCCTCTACAACCTTCGGAGACCATTCTCCGGGGTTGTCTGTGACACAGCCAGACATATAGGTAGAGGTGCATTATAACCTCGAAAATGGCTGAAACAAAACATGTCATGTTTGGTATCAAACACCTTGGAATCATACCTTCACACCAGTAACCAGTGTAGAGGTATGAATCCACCCTTCCTGAACAAGCTTTGTGGGTCCCTGGTCTTCCCGGTACCAGCCTTCTCAACCCGAACAGCACAAAATGGATGCTGCCGACTGGAGACACATTTCTGTCATCCTGCTGATGAACCAAGCTCAAGCAGAGGAAGGCAACACAATAAGCATACTGTCACTGGGAGGTTTGACCAACTCCCAGCAAGGATTTATTGTATTGGACCTGGGTGGGTACACTTCCAAAATGCCTGGAAGTATGCATGATGGGCACATGTGGTGTCCCTGTGCATAGTCCAATTCAATTCAGTTCTGGGAGCCGTTGGCTCCTGCTCTGGTGTGAAACTGGACAAAGGACTTGGATGTAACCACCCCCTCTCCTAACCCTCCCCTTGGAGGGTCCCCTGAATCTGTCTAACCCTCTACCGTGGGTACAAAAGGGCTTACCTGGCTGTAGGACCCTAGATTTGAATCCACTGACTGTCTGGACACTCTGGACTTCGCTGTACTTTGACTGGGCCCGAATTCATCTCCCTCTCCATCCAAAGCGTTGTCTGTGACCTGTGTACCATACAGCCTCTGTGCAAGACCTGTTGGGCATCAAAGACAACTGAAGTATCTCCCTTGGGATGAAGGAGTCACTCGCCTGCATTTGCAAGCACCGTAACTCAACTGACTGGTCAGCTTATCCTGAGCTCCTGCAGACTCCAAAGGCTCCAGCAACACAGGAGGTGGGTTCCTACGTTCCTTGAGGTCGAGCTGCCCTCTCACCAAGTTTGAGGCCAGTATCCCTCGTGGGGACCGCATAACCCGAACCACTGTGCACCGCATTCATTTGCAAGTGCATACGCTGTTGGTGTTCCCCAAGTTTGTGCTTTGGGCTGTCAATACCCACAACCTCTGTGCAGCTTTCATACCAAGATCTTTGGCCTCCTCACACTCTGTGCCCTGCAAGTTGTGGTTTGGGGAAACTGCTAGAGGTTCCCTCATGACTCCTCTGCCTTCGGCCTGTGGGTCCATTTGAGGGACAATCTTGATTTTCTTGGGCTCCTCTGGTTGCTTCAGGCCTGCCCTGGCTCCCCTTGCTGTGTTAAGTCCTCTGGTCCTTTCTGGGCCAGACCGCAAACTTTCTTGACCTTCTTCGTGGGTTTTAATTAGTTTTATATAGCGCGAACTTGACCCTGTATCGGTATCAAAACGCTTTACACAGCACCAGTTGCTTTACATGAGGACACATTCATTTTTTTAGGCACAGGGAGATTAAGTGATGTGCCCAGAATTACAGGATGTTCACTGTCATTGCCGAGACTCGTACCCAGTTCCCCAGATTTGAGGTCGACCATGCCTAGCCGTTAGGCCAACTCCTCTCCCGGGTTGCTGTTGCAAAGGCTTGTTGGCCGAACAGCGATCCCTCAGCACTCGAGATCCTTTGTGGGACAACTTCTTTCCGGCTCCTGGTTTTCCTTCACATCTCATGTAGAGTCAAGGTCTCCTTCTTTGCACCTGAAGCACCCGACATTGGTGGGTATTAGTCTATCAAGACCCTGGTCACTCTTGAGTGGCCCAGACTGTGTCCCCTCGGCTTTCAGGTTCCTTCTATCAAGGATCCACCTGTGGGTTCCACCAGACACTTTTCTTCTTTCCAGCAGTGGCATTTCTTTGACGACTCCCAATGAGAACGACTGCAGTCTCTGAAGCCAATTCAGCCGTATGCACTCGGCTTCACTGGGATAAGTAGCTCTGGTACTTTGGTATCCACTGGTAGGGTGGCTCTCCAACCTTCTATGTTCCAAAGGGTTTCCTCATAAACTATTGGGAGTGGTCCTTTACCTTTAAAATTGCAACTGCAACCCTCCCATTTAATTGTACGTAGCACGCAGTTGTGTTCTCACACCGCACCCATCCTCTGTGGGGTCCCTACTTATTCACCATGGGTGGTTCCTTGGGGTCCCTGCGATTTTACGCATTCTAGAAATTTTTTGACTCGAGTCATGGTTCTTATTCCACTATTTTGGTATATGGTTTGGTCTCCCTGTGGGTCCCACAGTGTATTAGTGCTACACACAATTGTTTCTGTGCAAAAGTATTGTGTGCTTTATGTTTATCTGCATGTAGAAGATACTGTAAGGCATTTAAGGGGTTATAATAATAAATATATATTCTTATAACAACTGTGTGGTTCTCCTTTCATTTAACCAATACAATAAGGTTGCATTGTGGTAAAACAAGCTGTTTAACATTCCTTCAAAACTAAGCCTGAAGGCTGTTCGCCACTGCTACCACTTGGATAGCTTTCTAAGGTTATCTTTGCTCTCATACATCACCATAAGGTTTGTTTGGACTAGAGCAATGTGCCCATTTCAATTAGTGGACATCATATATCAAGCCAACTTCTCACATTTGTGTGCAGAGGTTAGGATTCAAGCCTGTGTTGTTTAACCAGATACATCTTTGTATTGATTAACTGAAAACAACTAAGTACTAGGTACATATAATACTAACTTGGAATAAATAAGTTCTACTGAACTGAGTGTTGGATAAGTCAAGGGTCTAGCACACCCTTTCTCCAACCTTAGAGAGTTTAGTTCCAACTAGGTTAGGTAGGTGCATTACCTCAAAACTATGCCTGAAGGCTGCTCTCCACAGCTACCACTTGGACAGCTTTCTAAGGTTATCTTTGCTCTCATACATCACCATGAGGTTTGTTTGGACTAGAGCAAGGTGCCTATTTCAATTAATGGACATCATATATCAGGCCAACTTCTCACATTGGTGTGCAGAGGTTAGAATTCAAGCCTGTGTTGTTTTACCAGATACATCTTTGTATTGATTAACTGAAAACAACTAAGTACTAGGTACATATAATACTAACTTAGAATAAATAAGTTTTACTTAACTTAGTGTCGGGTAAGTCAAGGGTCTAGCACACCCTTTCTCCAACCTTAGAGAGTTTAGTTCCAACTAGGTTAGGTAGGTGCAACACCTCACCACACTTAGTATGTCTTCTAAAGGAGATTCCAGTGCCTCTCTGCCCTCTAGATACAGTGAGCTTTAATTCCAAGACTTGCAAGTCCTGTGTTCCTCTAAAAAGCTGAAGACAGGGAGAATTGCAAACACCCACCGCCTGAGAGAGGCGTAACTGCTTGATGATCTTGGAAAGATGCCTGGGTCAGGTGAACAGGAGAAAGTGGGTGGGGGAGGAAATGAGGAGAGGTCAGGAGGTGACACCTTTTATGACCTAGACTCAAACCCTGGCCAGTAGGAACAAGATGGTCCCCACCCGAAAAACTCAGATCTTCTTGGAGATGATAAAGAAGGCCAAGATGGCCCTCTCTTCACCTCTCCTGGAAGAGTGTAGAGTTTACCAAGGAATTTAAATCTCCCTCTGCAGAGTCTAATAACTTAGGAAAGTGAGTAGGGACCTCTGTATCTAGCAAGAGGGACCATTGTTATGACAAGGAACACCAATTTCTGGAACTTGAGAAAGTTAAGCTTAAGCTCAGGCAACAGCAATTGGCCCTCAATAAAGAGTCCCTAGCAGTCCAGAGAGGTAGACAAAGATTGGAATTAGAGTATCGTGGTGGCAGCAACAGTGTCCCTAGAATTAAGGAACATTCTTTTGACAATGAGAACCTGAGCAAGATTGTCCCTCCTTACCATGTTGGGGATGACATCCATAAATGGATAACTGCTTTAGAGATGGCCTGTAAAGTTCAGAGGGTCGCTTGAGAGCAGTGGGCAGCTATCTTGTGGCTCTCCTTTATCTGATAAAGGTAGAGACAAGCTCCTCACTGTTAGCGACAATTACTCAGTACTGATGAGTGCTCTCATTGATGGATTTAGCTTAACCACTTTAAGATGCAAATTCATTTCAATCAATATTTTCATTTTGAAATGCAAACATTTTTTTCCTTCAAATCATCTTGTTCCATCGCCCTCAAAACTGACCGAGTTAAGTGGCAAGCTATTGGTTTTTAAAGAGGCTCAAACCCTTACCTGAAGTTGAACGGCTAGCTTGAGTCGAAGTTGGTGCAACTCCTAAACAATGAACAAAAATGCAACAAGTTCTAATTTCTCAAAGTCACATGTATATATATAAATACAGACCCTTGTGAGGAGTAATGCTTCTCATCCTTCAAGGGAAGTTTAATTAATTAGCTCTGTTTATGACCATACTGAGGTTAGGCAATGGCCATGCATTACTCCCTTGAGACACCTTACCCTTCTCAAGGTAAATTGCAGCTAGCTGATTACTCAACCATTAATACCATGGGGCAGATTTATGAAGGGCTTGCGCCACGTTTACGCCGCCGTTGCGTGACGCAACGGCACGGAAACGTGGCGCATCCCTGCGCCCTATTTACAACGTGACGCATCTAGGAGATGCGTCACGTTGTACAGCACTGCGCCATGAGGAGGCGTTCCTGCGCAGGGGGGGGCGTTCCTGCGCAGGAACGCCTCCTGAAAGTGGCTGAGTGAAATCTATGAGATTTCACTCAGTCACTTTCAGGGCAATGCTGCGTCAAAACCCTGCGCCTGCTTGAAGCAGGCGTAAGGCTTGAGGCAGCATTGCAAAGATGGGGCCCCCCAGAGCATTGCTGGAGCTGCGTCGCGCTTGCGACGCAACTCCAGCAATGCGCCACATTTCCGGCACAGATGCGTCACGCATCTGTGCCGTTTTTGCCCCATGGTGCGCCGCATCATAAATGCGGCGCACCATGGGTGGCGTAGCTGAGGCGCACTGTGGCGCATGTTAACTGGCGCATCCCTCGGGATGCGCCAGTTAACATAAATCTGCCCCCATATACATAGGGTCCTATTGATAGCAGCGGGCTTGTTCAGGCTGGCTTTCACTTTCATTTAATTGTTGTTTTACCACAAATCATCTTTTTCCACTGCACTGAAAACTTACCTAAGGTAAATGCCAAATGTGATTTTTACAACAATAGATGGACCGAAACACTTTCCTAAAGATGAACTGCTACTTTCATTCAAGGTTGGTAAAAATCCTAAACAAATAAAAATATGTCATTTTATATTCTTAAGATCTCATAGATACCGGCTCCTGCGGGGAATAAAATCTTTCATCATTGAAGAAGAGGAGTTCCAACAATTCATCGATCTAGGATTGTACATACTTGGCTCATTAACATCTCAAGTTAACATTCAAAAAGTGGCAATCCTACTGAGAGCCCAGCCCTAACACTTCACACATGCAAATCCAGCAAAACATGTTTCACAGACTTGAATGCACACTACCCTTTTTGGAGTGCTCTAATTCTCTAGACTCTATGTTGAATACAGACCTAAACTTCCAAGCACACATCAATTACAGGGAATAAAATCTGTCAATGTGAAAACAATTGTTTTAATTATCAGTCTTCTTGATGTGCGCCTATCACAACTCCAAAATATATCTTGCCTTTCTCACAATGGTTCTAGATGCTACAGCTATGCTGGTAGTTGGTTCCAGAAAAAATGCATTACTTCAATCTTTAGCACAATTCAATTGTTTCCTATTGACACCATTCGCTGGTCTACATTGTCCAGAAAACAATTCATTCTAGAACAACAAACTATCTTCCTTATAAACATGTCATCTCTGCCACTAAGAGATAGCTCTAGAATCCTGATACCCTCCTACAATCAATCAGGGTTTATAAAGTGAGGCTAATCACCCGATAGGGAATCCAAGTGCTAGCAGGCAGCGGAGGCTTATTCAAACAGCCAGGTCTTGAGGGCCATTTGAATTCTGGAAGTGAGGTGAAGGTCCACAGTTGTGTGGGGATACTGTTCCAGTTCTTTGCTGCAATGTGGGAGAAGGAGCGCCCTCCACCTCTGCTTCGGTGGATGTGGGCAATATAGGTAAGTGTAAGGGAGGCAAGGCATAGTCTTCTCAGTGGTTGGTGGAAGTTCAAGCAGTGATTAATGCAGGCAGGTCATTGGTTGAGTAGAGCCTTGTGTGCGAGGGTCAGCAGCTTGAATTGGCATCTCTTCTATATGAGGAGTGAGTAGAGTTTCTGGACTACCCTGTTTATGGAATAGCCACCCTTCAGAAGGAAGATACTATTTAAGCAATGTTCTCAAGTAGTTCACCATTCCAGTCCCCCAGGGACTCGGATAAATTATTACCTAAATAAAAGCTGGAATGTTTAGTGTACCAACCTTATTTGTCCATGTGACCTACACATATAGAATGCTTATTATTGCAGGATCTCAAGCATCCTGAACATTATATTATTATTGTAAATGCTACCTGTTGTAGGCAAGTAAGATCTGCTTTGTATGGTTACCCCCACTTTTTGCTTAATGTTACACCGTTTTTGACTAGTCTGACTAGGATCCTAATAATTAGGACCCCAGTTTATTGGCTTTCTCCTTAAAATGTTATGCATGTACTTTGGTACACTCCAGATTGGATAATGGGGTAACCTTGTCAGTCCCAAGTATATGGTACACATGTACCCAGGGTATAGGTACCACTGAGGCCTCCCATGGACTGAAGCATGTATTATGCCACCCATGAGAGGCCATGCAAAATTGAACTAAAGGCCTGTGTAAGCTGGTGCTTGCACGACTTCCAAAAGATAGAGGTGTAGTAAATATATAGGTCGCTATACTTAAAACCTATGTCACCCCTATAGCATGGCTTAACAATTCTGAAGGCAGGGTGCTGGCTTTTACGTGAGAAGGTGCCCCTGCATGAGCAGAGCCCCTCTGCAACCTTCGGAGACCATTCTCCGGGGTTGTCTGTGACACAGCCAGACATATAGGTAGAGGTGCATTATAACCTCGAAAATGGCTGAAACAAAACATGTCATGTTTGGTATCAAACACCTTGGAATCATACCTTCACACCAGTAACCAGTGTAGAGGTATGAATCCACCCTTCCTGAACAAGCTTTGTGGGTCCCTGGTCTTCCCGGTACCAGCCTTCTCAACCCGAACAGCACAAAATGGATGCTGCCGACTGGAGACACATTTCTGTCATCCTGCTGATGAACCAAGCTCGAGCAGAGGAAGGCAACACAATAAGCATACTGTCACTGGGAGGTTTGACCAACTCCCAGCAAGGATTAATTGTATTGGACCTGGGTGGGTACACTTCCAAAATGCCTGGAAGTATGCATGATGGGCACATGTGGTGTCCCTGTGCATAGTCCAATTCAATTCAGTTCTGGGAGCCGTTGGCTCCTGCTCTGGTGTGAAACTGGACAAAGGACTTGGATGTAACCACCCCCTCTCCTAACCCTCCCCTTGGAGGGTCCCCTGAATCTGTCTAACCCTCTACCGTGGGTACAAAAGGGCTTACCTGGCTGTAGGACCCTAGATTTGAATCCACTGACTGTCTGGACACTCTGGACTTCGCTGTACTTTGACTGGGCCCGAATTCATCTCCCTCTCCATCCAAAGCGTTGTCTGTGACCTGTGTACCATACAACCTCTGTGCAAGACCTGTTGGGCATCAAAGACAACTGAAGTATCTCCCTTGGGATGAAGGAGTCACTCGCCTGCATTTGCAAGCACCGTAACTCAACTGACTGGTCAGCTTATCCTGAGCTCCTGCAGACTCCAAAGGCTCCAGCAACACAGGAGGTGGGTTCCTACGTTCCTTGAGGTCGAGCTGCCCTCTCACCAAGTTTGAGGCCAGTATCCCTCGTGCGGACCGCATAACCCGAACCACTGTGCACCGCATTCATTTGCAAGTGCATACGCTGTTGGTGTTCCCCAAGTTTGTGCTTTGGGCTGTCAATACCCACAACCTCTGTGCAGCTTTCATACCAAGATCTTTGGCCTCCTCACACTTTGTGCCCTGCAAGTTGTGGTTTGGGGAAACTGCTAGAGGTTCCCTCATGACTCCTCTGCCTTCGGCCTGTGGGTCCATTTGAGGGACAATCTTGATTTTCTTGGGCTCCTCTGGTTGCTTCAGGCCTGCCCTGGCTCCCCTTGCTGTGTTAAGTCCTCTGGTCCTTTCTGGGCCAGGTCGCAAACTTTCTTGACCTTCTTCATGGGTTTTAATTAGTTTTATATAGCGCGAACTTGACCCTGTATCGGTATCTAAACGCTTTACACAGCACCAGTTGCTTTACATGAGGACACATTAATTTTTTTAGGCACAGGGAGATTAAGTGATGTGCCCAGAATCACAGGATGTTCACTGTCATTGCCGAGACTCGTACCCAGTTCCCCAGATTTGAGGTCGACCATGCCTAGCCGTTAGGCCAACTCCTCTCCCGGGTTGCTGTTGCAAAGGCTTGTTGGCCGAACAGCGATCCCTCAGCACTCGAGATCCTTTGTGGGACAACTTCTTTCCGGCTCCTGGTTTTCCTTCACATCTCATGTAGAGTCAAGGTCTCCTTCTTTGCACCTGAAGCACCCGACATTGGTGGGTATTAGTCTATCAAGACCCTGGTCACTCTTGAGTGGCCCAGACTGTATCCCCTCGGCTTTCAGGTTCCTTCTATCAAGGATCCACCTGTGGGTTCCACCAGACACTTTTCTTCTTTCCAGCAGTGGCATTTCTTTGACGACTCCCAATGAGAACGACTGCAGTCTCTGAAGCCAATTCAGCCGTATGCACTCGGCTTCACTGGGATAAGTAGCTCTGGTACTTTGGTATCCACTGGTAGGGTGGCTCTCCAACCTTCTATGTTCCAAAGGATTTCCTCATAAACTATTGGGAGTGGTCCTTTACCTTTAAAATTGCAACTGCGACCCTCCCATTTAATTGTACGTAGCACGCAGTTGTGTTCTCACACCGCACCCATCCTCCGTGGGGTCCCTACTTATTCACCATGGGTGGTTCCTTGGGGTCCCTGCGATTTTACGCATTCTAGAAATTTTTTGACTCGAGTCATGGTTCTTATTCCACTATTTTGGTATATGGTTTGGTCTCCCTGTGGGTCCCACAGTGTATTAGTGCTACACACAATTGTTTCTGTGCAAAAGTATTGTGTGCTTTATGTTTATCTGCATGTAGAAGATACTGTAAGGCATTTAAGGGGTTATAATAATAAATATATATTCTTATAACAACTGTGTGGTTCTCCTTTCATTTAACCAATACAATAAGGTTGCATTGTGGTAAAACAAGCTGTTTAACATTCCTTCAAAACTAAGCCTGAAGGCTGCTCGCCACTGCTACCACTTGGATAGCTTTCTAAGGTTATCTTTGCTCTCATACATCACCATAAGGTTTGTTTGGACTAGAGCAATGTGCCCATTTCAATTAGTGGACATCATATATCAAGCCAACTTCTCACATTTGTGTGCAGAGGTTAGGATTCAAGCCTATGTTGTTTAACCAGATACATCTTTGTATTGATTAACTGAAAACAACTAAGTACTAGGTACATATAATACTAACTTGGAATAAATAAGTTCTACTGAACTGAGTGTTGGATAAGTCAAGGGTCTAGCACACCCTTTCTCCAACCTTAGAGAGTTTAGTTCCAACTAGGTTAGGTAGGTGCATTACCTCAAAACTATGCCTGAAGGCTGCTCTCCACAGCTACCACTTGGACAGCTTTCTAAGGTTATCTTTGCTCTCATACATCACCATGAGGTTTGTTTGGACTAGAGCAAGGTGCCTATTTCAATTAATGGACATCATATATCAGGCCAACTTCTCACATTGGTGTGCAGAGGTTAGAATTCAAGCCTGTGTTGTTTTACCAGATACATCTTTGTATTGATTAACTGAAAACAACTAAGTACTAGGTACATATAATACTAACTTAGAATAAATAAGTTTTACTAAACTTAGTGTCGGGTAAGTCAAGGGTCTAGCACACCCTTTCTCCAACCTTAGAGAGTTTAGTTCCAACTAGGTTAGGTAGGTGCAACACCTCACCACACTTAGTATGTCTTCTAAAGGAGATTCCAGTGCCTCTCTGCCCTCTAGATACAGTGAGCTTTAATTCCAAGACTTGCAAGTCCTGTGTTCCTCTAAAAAGCTGAAGACAGGGAGAACTGCAAACACCCACCGCCTGAGAGAGGCGTAACTGCTTGATGATCTTGGAAAGATGCCTGGGTCAGGTGAACAGGAGAAAGTGGGTGGGGGAGGAAATGAGGAGAGGTCAGGAGGTGACACCTTTTATGACCTAGACTCAAACCCTGGCCAGTAGGAACAAGATGGTCCCCACCCGAAAAACTCAGATCTTCTTGGAGATGATAAAGAAGGCCAAGATGGCCCTCTCTTCACCTCTCCTGGAAGAGTGTAGAGTTTACCAAGGAATTTAAATCTCCCTCTGCAGAGTCTAATAACTTAGGAAAGTGAGTAGGGACCTCTGTATCTAGCAAGAGGGACAATTGTTATGACAAGGAACACCAATTTCTGGAACTTGAGAAAGTTAAGCTTAAGCTCAGGCAACAGCAATTGGCCCTCAATAAAGAGTCCCTAGCAGTCCAGAGAGGTAGACAAAGATTGGAATTAGAGTATCGTGGTGGCAGCAACAGTGTCCCTAGAATTAAGGAACATTCTTTTGACAATGAGAACCTGAGCAAGATTGTCCCTCCTTACCATGTTGGGGATGACATCCATAAATGGATAACTGCTTTAGAGATGGCCTGTAAAGTTCAGAGGGTCGCTTGAGAGCAGTGGGAAGCTATCTTGTGGCTCTCCTTTATCTGATAAAGGTAGAGACAAGCTCCTCACTGTTAGCGACAATTACTCAGTACTGATGAGTGCTCTCATTGATGGATTTAGCTTAACCACTTTAAGATGCAAATTCATTTCAATCAATATTTTCATTTTGAAATGCAAACATTTTTTTCCTTCAAATCATCTTGTTCCATCGCCCTCAAAACTGACCGAGTTAAGTGGCAAGCAATTGGTTTTTAAAGAGGCTCAAACCCTTACCTGAAGTTGAACTGCTAGCCTGAGTCGAAGTTGGTGCAACTCCTAAACAATGAACAAAAATGCAACAAGTTCTAATTTCTCAAAGTCACATGTATATATATAAATACAGACCCTTGTGAGGAGTAATGCTTCTCATCCTTCAAGGGAAGTTCAATTATTAGCTCTGTTTATGACCATACTGAGGTTAGGCAATGGCCATGCATTACTCCCTTGAGACACCTTACCCTTCTCAAGGTAAATTGCAGCTAGCTGATTACTCAACCATTAATACCATATACATAGGGTCCTATTGATAGCAGCGGGCTTGTTCAGGCTGGCTTTCACTTTCATTTAATTGTTGTTTTACCACAAATCATCTTTTTCCACTGCACTGAAAACTTACATAAGGTAAATGCCAAATGTGATTTTTACAACAATAGATGGATACAAACACTTACCTAAAGATGAACTGCTAATTTGATTCGAGGTTGGTAAAAATCCTAAAAAATAAAAATATGTCATTTTATATTCTTAAGATCTCATACATACCGGCTCCTGCGGGGAATAAAATCTTTCATCATTGAAGAAGAGGAGTTCCAACAATTCATCGATCTAGGATTGTACATACTTGGCTCATTAACATCTCAAGTTAACATTCAAAAAGTGGCAATCCTACTGAGAGCCCAGCCCTAACACTTCACACATGCAAATCTAGCAAAACATGTTTCACAGACTTGAATGCACACTACCCTTTTTGGAGTGCTCTAATTCTCTAGACTCTATGTTGAATACAGACCTAAACTTCCAAGCACACATCAATTACAGGGAATAAAATCTGTCAATGTGAAAACAATTGTTTTAATTATCAGCCTTCTTGATGTGCGCCTATCACAACTCCAAAATATATCTTGCCTTTCTCACAATGGTTCTAGATGCTACAGCTATGCTGGTAGTTGGTTCCAGAAAAAATGCATTACTTCAATCTTTAGCACAATTCAATTGTTTCCTATTGACACCATTCGCTGGTCTACATTGTCCAGAAAACAATTCATTCTAGAACAACAAACTATCTTCCTTATAAACATGTCATCTCTGCCACTAAGAGATAGCTCTAGAATCCTGATACCCTCCTACAATCAATCAGGGTTTATAAAGTGAGGCTAATCACCCGATAGGGAATCCAAGTGCTAGCAGGCAGCGGGGGCTTATTCAAACAGCCAGGTCTTGAGGGCCATTTGAATTCTGGAAGTGAGGTGAAGGTCCACAGTTGTGTGGGGATGCTGTTCCAGTTCTTTGCTGCAATGTGGGAGAAGGAGCGCCCTCCACCTCTGCTTCGGTGGATGTGGGCAATATAGGCAAGTGTAAGGGAGGCAAGGCATAGTCTTCTCAGTTTTGGTGGAAGTTCAAGCAGTGATTAATGCAGGCAGGTCATTGGTTGAGTAGAGCCTTGTGTGCGAGGGTCAGCAGCTTGAATTGGCATCTCTTCTATATGAGGAGTGAGTAGAGTTTCTGGACTACCCTGTTTATGGAATAGCCACCCTTCAGAAGGAAGATACTATTTAAGCAATGTTCTCAAGTAGTTCACCATTCCGTTCCCCCAGGGACTCGGATAAATTATTACCTAAATAAAAGCTGGAATGTTTAGTGTACCAACCTTATTTGTCCATGTGACCTACACATATAGAATGCTTATTATTGCAGGATATCAAGCATCCTGAACATTATATTATTATTGTAAATGCTACCTGTTATAGGCAAGTAAGATCTGCTTTGTATGGTTACCCCCACTTTTTGCTTAATGTTACACCGTTTTTGACTAGTCTGACTAGGATCCTGATAATTAGGACCCCGGTTTATTGGCTTTCTCCTTAAAATGTTATGCATGTACTTTGGTACACTCCAGATTGGATAATGGGGTAACCTTGTCAGTCCCAAGTATATGGTACACATGTACCCAGGGTATAGGTACCACTGAGGCCTCCCATGGACTGAAGCATGTATTATGCCACCCATGAGAGGCCATGCAAAATTGAACTAAAGGCCTGTGTAAGCTGGTGCTTGCACGACTTCCAAAAGATAGAGGTGTAGTAAATATATAGGTCGCTATACTTAAAACCTATGTCACCCCTATAGCATGGCTTAACAATTCTGAAGGCAGGGTGCTGGGTTTTACGTGAGAAGGTGCCCCTGCATGAGCAGAGCCCCTCTGCAACCTTCGGAGACCATTCTCCGGGGTTGTCTGTGACACAGCCAGACATATAGGTAGAGGTGCATTATAACCTCGAAAACGGCTGAAACAAAACATGTCATGTTTGGTATCAAACACCTTGCAATCATACCTTCACACCAGTAACCAGTGTAGAGGTATGATTCCACCCTTCCTGAACAAGCTTTGTGGGTCCCTGGTCTTCCCGGTACCAGCCTTCTCAACCCGAACAGCACAAAATGGATGCTGCCGACTGGAGACACATTTCTGTCATCCTGCTGATGAACCAAGCTCGAGCAGAGGAAGGCAACACAATAAACATACTGTCACTGGGAGGTTTGACCAACTCCCAGCAAGGATTTATTGTATTGGACCTGGGTGGGTACACTTCCAAAATGCCTGGAAGTATGCATGATGGGCACATGTGGTGTCCCTGTGCATAGTCCGATTCAATTCAGTTCTGGGAGCCGTTGGCTCCTGCTCTGGTGTGAAACTGGACAAAGGACTTGGATGTAACCACCCCCTCTCCTAACCCTCCCCTTGGAGGGTCCCCTGAATCTGTCTAACCCTCTACCGTGGGTACAAAAGGGCTTACCTGGCTGTAGGACCCTAGATTTGAATCCACTGACTGTCTGGACACTCTGGACTTCGCTGTACTTTGACTGGGCCCAAATTCATCTCCCTCTCCATCCAAAGCGTTGTCTGTGACCTGTGTACCATACAGGCTCTGTGCAAGACCTGTTGGGCATCAAAGACAACTGAAGTATCTCCCTTGGGATGAAGGAGTCACTCGCCTGCATTTGCAAGCACCGTAACTCAACTGACTGGTCAGCTTATCCTGAGCTCCTGCAGACTCCAAAGGCTCCAGCAACACAGGAGGTGGGTTCCTACGTTCCTTGAGGTCGAGCTGCCCTCTCACCAAGTTTGAGGCCAGTATCCCTCGTGGGGACCGCATAACCCGAACCACTGTGCACCGCATTTATTTACAAGTGCATGCGCTGTTGGTGTTCCCCAAGTTTGTGCTTTGGGCTTTCGATACCCACAACCTCTGTGCACCTTTCATACCAAGATCTTTGGCCTCCTCACACTCTGTGCCCTGCAAGTTGTGGTTTGGGGAAACTGCTAGAGGTTCCCTCATGACTCCTCTGCCTCCGGCCTGTGGGTCCATTTGAGGGACAATCTTGATTTTCTTGGGCTCTTCTGGTTGCTTCAGGCCTGCCCTGGCTCCCTTTGCTGTGTTAAATCCTCTGGTCCTTTCTGGGCCAGACCGCAAACTTTCTTGACCTTCTTCATGGGTTTTAATTAAATTCATATAGCGCAATCTTGACCCTGTATCGGGTATCAAAACGCTTTACACAGCACCAGTTGCTTTACATGAGGACACATTCAATTTTTTTTAGGCACAGGGAGATTAAGTGATGTGCCCAGAATCACAGGATGTTCACCGTCATTGCCGAGACTCGTACCCAGTTCCCCAGATTTGAGGTCGACCATGCCTAGCCGTTAGGCCAACTCCTCTCCCGGGTTGCTGTTGCAAAGGCTTGTTGGCCGGACAGCGACACCTCAGCACTCGAGATCCTTTGCGGGACAGCTTCTATCCGGCTCCTGGTTTTCCTTGACATCTCATGTAGAGTCAAGGTCTCCTTCTTTGCACCTGAAGCACCCGACATTGGTGGGTATTAGTCTATCAAGACCCTGGTCACTCTTGAGTGGCCCAGACTGTGTCCCCTCGGCTTTCAGGTTCCATCTATCAAGGATCCACCTGCGGGTTCCACCAGACACTTTTCTTCTTTCCAGCAGTGGCATTTCTTTGAAGACTCCCAATGATACCGACTGCAGTCTCTGAAGCCAATTCAGCCATATGCACTCGGCTTCACTGGGATAAGTAGCTCTGGTACTTTGGTATCCACTGGTAGGGTGGCTCTCCAACCTTCTATGTTCCAAAGGGTTTCTTCATAAACTATTGGAAGTGGTCCTTTACCTTTAAAATTGCAACTGCGACCCTCCCATTTAATTGTACGTAGAACGCAGTTGTGTTCTCACACCGCACCCATCCTCCGTGGGGTCCCTACTTATTCACCATGGGTGGTTCCTTGGGGTCCCTGCGATTTTACGCATTCTAGAAATTGTTTTGACTCGAGTCATGGTTCTTATTCCACTATTTTGGTATATGGTTTGGTCTCCCTGTGGGTCCCACAGTGTATTAGTGCTACACACAATTGTTTCTGTGCAAAAGTATTGTGTGCTTTATGTTTATCTGCATGTAGAAGATACTGTAAGGCATTTAAGGGGTTATAATAATAAATATATATTCTTATAACAACTGTGTGGTTCTCCTTTCATTTAACCAATACAATAAGGTTGCATTCTGGTAAAACAAGCTGTTTAACATTCCTTCAAAACTAAGCCTGAAGGCTGCTCGCCACTGCTACCACTTGGATAGCTTTCTAAGGTTATCTTTGCTCTCATACATCATCATAAGGTTTGTTTGGACTGGAGCAATGTGCCCATTTCAATTAGTGGACATCATATATCAAGCCAACTTCTCACATTTGTGTGCAGAGGTTAGGATTCAAGCCTGTGTTGTTTAACCAGATACATCTTTGTATTGATTAACTGAAAACAACTAAGTACTAGGTACATATAATACTAACTTGGAATAAATAAGTTCTACTGAACTTAGTGTTGGGTAAGTCAAGGGTCTAGCACACCCTTTCTCCAACCTTAGAGAGTTTAGTTCCAACTAGGTTAGGTAGGTGCATTACCTTAAAACTATGCCTGAAGGCTGCTCTCCACAGCTACCACTTGGATAGCTTTCTAAGGTTATCTTTGCTCTCATACATCACCATGAGGTTTGTTTGGACTAGAGCAAGGTGCCTATTTCAATTAATGGACATCATATATCAGGCCAACTTCTCACATTGGTGTGCAGAGGTTAGAATTCAAGCCTGTGTTGTTTTACCAGACACATCTTTGTATTGATTAACTGAAAACAACTAAGTACTAGGTACATATAATACTAACTTAGAATAAATAAGTTTTACTAAACTTAGTGTCGGGTAAGTCAAGGGTCTAGCACACCCTTTCTCCAACCTTAGAGAGTTTAGTTCCAACTAGGTTAGGTAGGTGCAACACCTCACCACACTTAGTATGTCTTCTAAAGGAGATTCCAGTGCCTCTCTGCCCTCTAGATACAGTGAGCTTTAATTCCAAGACTTGCAAGTCCTGTGTTCCTCTAAAAAGCTGAAGACAGGGAGAACTGCAAACACCCACCGCCTGAGAGAGGCGTAACTGCTTGATGATCTTGGAAAGATGCCTGGGTCAGGTGAACAGGAGAAAGTGGGTGGGGGAGGAAATGAGGAGAGGTCAGGAGGTGACACCTTTTATGACCTAGACTCAAACCCTGGCCAGTAGGAACAAGATGGTCCCCACCCGAACAACTCAGATCTTCTTGGAGATGATAAAGAAGGCCAAGATGGCCCTCTCTTCACCCCTCCTGGAAGAGTGCAGAGTTTACAAAGGAATTTAAATCTCCCTCTGCAGAGTCTAATAACTTAGGAAAGTGAGTAGGGACCTTTGTATCTAGCAAGAGGGACCATTGTTATGACAGGGAACACCAATTTCTGGAACTTGAGAAAGTTAAGCTTAAGCTCAGGCAACAGCAATTGGCCCTCAATAAAGAGTCCCTAGCAGTCCAGAGAGGTAGACAAAGATTGGAACTAGAGTATTGTGGTGGCAGCAACAGTGCCCCTAGAATTAGGGAACATTCTTTTGACAATGAGAACCTGAGCAAGATTGTCCCTCCTTACCATGTTGGGGATGACATCCATAAATGGATAACTGCTTTAGAGATGGCCTGTAAAGTTCAGAGGGTCGCTTGAGAGCAGTGGGCAGCTATCTTGTGGCTCTCCTTTATCTGATAAAGGTAGAGACAAGCTCCTCACTGTTAGCGACAATTACTCAGTACTGATGAGTGCTCTCATTGATGGATTTAGCTTAACCACTTTAAGATGCAAATTCATTTCAATCAATATTTTCATTTTGAAATGCAAACATTTTTTTCCTTCAAATCATCTTATTCCATCGCCCTCAAAACTGACCGAGTTAAGTGGCAAGCAATTGGTTTTTAAAGAGGCTCAAACCCTTACCTGAAGTTGAACTGCTAGCCTGAGTCGAAGTTGGTGCAACTCCTAAACAATGAACAAAAATGCAACAAGTTCTAATTTCTCAAAGTCACATTTATATATATAAATACAGACCCTTGTGAGGAGTAATGCTTCTCATCCTTCAAGGGAAGTTTAATTAATTAGCTCTGTTTATGACCATACTGAGGTTAGGCAATGGCCATGCATTACTCCCTTGAGACACCTTACCCTTCTCAAGGTAAATTGCAGCTAGGCTGATTACTCAACCATTAATACCATATACATAGGGTCCTATTGATAGCAGCGGGCTTGTTCAGGCTGGCTTTCACTTTCATTTAATTGTTGTTTTACCACAAATCATCTTTTTCCTCTGCACTGAAAACTTACCTAAGGTAAATGCCAAATGTGATTTTTACAACAATAGATGGACCGAAACACTTTCCTAAAGATGAACTGCTACTTTCATTCAAGGTTGGTAAAAATCCTAAACAAATAAAAATATGTCATTTTATATTCTTAAGATCTCATAGATACCGGCTCCTGCGGGGAATAAAATCTTTCATCATTGAAGAAGAGGAGTTCCAACAATTCATCGATCTAAGATTGTACATACTTGGCTCATTAACATCTCAAGTTAACATTCAAAAAGTGGCAATCCTACTGAGAGCCCAGCCCTAACACTTCACACATGCAAATCTAGCAAAACATGTTTCACAGACTTGAATGCACACTACCCTTTTTGGGGTGCTCTAATTCTCTAGACTCTATGTTGAATACAGACCTAAACTTCCAAGCACACATCAATTACAGGGAATAAAATCTGTCAATGTGAAAACAATTGTTTTAATTATCAGTCTTCTTGATGTGCGCCTATCACAACTCCAAAATATATCTTGCCTTTCTCACAATGGTTCTAGATGCTACAGCTATGCTGGTAGTTGGTTCCAGAAAAAATGCATTACTTCAATCTTTAGCACAATTCAATTGTTTCCTATTGACACCATTCGCTGGTCTACATTGTCCAGAAAACAATTCATTCTAGAACAACAAACTATCTTCCTTATAAACATGTCATCTCTGCCACTAAGAGATAGCTCTAGAATCCTGATACCCTCCTACAATCAATCAGGGTTTATAAAGTGAGGCTAATCACCCGATAGGGAATCCAAGTGCTAGCAGGCAGCGGAGGCTTATTCAAACAGCCAGGTCTTGAGGGCCATTTGAATTCTGGAAGTGAGGTGAAGGTCCACAGTTGTGTGGGGATACTGTTCCAGTTCTTTGCTCCAATGTGGGAGAAGGAGCGCCCTCCACCTCTGCTTCGGTGGATGTGGGCAATATAGGTAAGTGTAAGGGAGGCAAGGCATAGTCTTCTCAGTGGTTGGTGGAAGTTCAAGCAGTGATTAATGCAGGCAGGTCATTGGTTGAGTAGAGCCTTGTGTGCGAGGGTCAGCAGCTTGAATTGGCATCTCTTCTATATGAGGAGTGAGTAGAGTTTCTGGACTACCCTGTTTATGGAATAGCCACCCTTCAGAAGGAAGATACTATTTAAGCAATGTTCTCAAGTAGTTCACCATTCCGTTCCCCCAGGGACTCGGATAAATTATTACCTAAATAAAAGCTGGAATGTTTAGTGTACCAACCTTATTTGTCCATGTGACCTACACATATAGAATGCTTATTATTGCAGGATCTCAAGCATCCTGAACATTATATTATTATTGTAAATGCTACCTGTTGTAGGCAAGTAAGATCTGCTTTGTATGGTTACCCCCACTTTTTGCTTAATGTTACACCGTTTTTGACTAGTCTGACTAGGATCCTGATAATTAGGACCCCAGTTTATTGGCTTTCTCCTTAAAATGTTATGCATGTACTTTGGTACACTCCAGATTGGATAATGGGGTAACCTTGTCAGTCCCAAGTATATGGTACACATGTACCCAGGGTATAGGTACCACTGAGGCCTCCCATGGACTGAAGCATGTATTATGCCACCCATGAGAGGCCATGCAAAATTGAACTAAAGGCCTGTGTAAGCTGGTGCTTGCACGACTTCCAAAAGATAGAGGTGTAGTAAATATATAGGTCGCTATACTTAAAACCTATGTCACCCCTATAGCATGGCTTAACAATTCTGAAGGCAGGGTGCTGGCTTTTACGTGAGAAGGTGCCCCTGCATGAGCAGAGCCCCTCTGCAACCTTCGGAGACGATTCTCCGGGGTTGTCTGTGACACAGCCAGACATATAGGTAGAGGTGCATTATAACCTCGAAAATGGCTGAAACAAAACATGTCATGTTTGGTATCAAACACCTTGGAATCATACCTTCACACCAGTAACCAGTGTAGAGGTATGAATCCACCCTTCCTGAACAAGCTTTGTGGGTCCCTGGTCTTCCCAGTACCAGCCTTCTCAACCCGAACAGCACAAAATGGATGCTGCCGACTGGAGACACATTTCTGTCATCCTGCTGATGAACCAAGCTCGAGCAGAGGAAGGCAACACAATAAGCATACTGTCACTGGGAGGTTTGACCAACTCCCAGCAAGGATTTATTGTATTGGACCTGGGTGGGTACACTTCCAAAATGCCTGGAAGTATGCATGATGGGCACATGTGGTGTCCCTGTGCATAGTCCAATTCAATTCAGTTCTGGGAGCCGTTGGCTCCTGCTCTGGTGTGAAACTGGACAAAGGACTTGGATGTAACCACCCCCTCTCCTAACCCTCCCCTTGGAGGGTCCCCTGAATCTGTCTAACCCTCTACCGTGGGTACAAAAGGGCTTACCTGGCTGTAGGACCCTAGATTTGAATCCACTGACTGTCTGGACACTCTGGACTTCGCTGTACTTTGACTGGGCCCGAATTCATCTCCCTCTCCATCCAAAGCGTTGTCTGTGACCTGTGTACCATACAGCCTCTGTGCAAGACCTGTTGGGCATCAAAGACAACTGAAGTATCTCCCTTGGGATGAAGGAGTCACTCGCCTGCATTTGCAAGCACCGTAACTCAACTGACTGGTCAGCTTATCCTGAGCTCCTGCAGACTCCAAAGGCTCCAGCAACACAGGAGGTGGGTTCCTACGTTCCTTGAGGTCGAGCTGCCCTCTCACCAAGTTTGAGGCCAGTATCCCTCGTGGGGACCGCATAACCCGAACCACTGTGCACCGCATTCATTTGCAAGTGCATACGCTGTTGGTGTTCCCCAAGTTTGTGCTTTGGGCTGTCAATACCCACAACCTCTGTGCAGCTTTCATACCAAGATCTTTGGCCTCCTCACACTCTGTGCCCTGCAAGTTGTGGTTTGGGGAAACTGCTAGAGGTTCCCTCATGACTCCTCTGCCTTCGGCCTGTGGGTCCATTTGAGGGACAATCTTGATTTTCTTGGGCTCCTCTGGTTGCTTCAGGCCTGCCCTGGCTCCCCTTGCTGTGTTAAGTCCTCTGGTCCTTTCTGGGCCAGACCGCAAACTTTCTTGACCTTCTTCGTGGGTTTTAATTAGTTTTATATAGCGCGAACTTGACCCTGTATCGGTATCAAAACGCTTTACACAGCACCAGTTGCTTTACATGAGGACACATTCATTTTTTTAGGCACAGGGAGATTAAGTGATGTGCCCAGAATCACAGGATGTTCACTGTCATTGCCGAGACTCGTACCCAGTTCCCCAGATTTGAGGTCGACCATGCCTAGCCGTTAGGCCAACTCCTCTCCCGGGTTGCTGTTGCAAAGGCTTGTTGGCCGAACAGCGATCCCTCAGCACTCGAGATCCTTTGTGGGACAACTTTTTTCCGGCTCCTGGTTTTCCTTCACATCTCATGTAGAGTCAAGGTCTCCTTCTTTGCACCTTAAGCACCCGACATTGGTGGGTATTAGTCTATCAAGACCCTGGTCATTCTTGAGTGGCCCAGACTGTGTCCCCTCGGCTTTCAGGTTCCTTCTATCAAGGATCCACCTGTGGGTTCCACCAGACACTTTTCTTCTTTCCAGCAGTGGCATTTCTTTGACGACTCCCAATGAGAACGACTGCAGTCTCTGAAGCCAATTCAGCCGTATGCACTCGGCTTCACTGGGATAAGTAGCTCTGGTACTTTGGTATCCACTGGTAGGGTGGCTCTCCAACCTTCTATGTTCCAAAGGGTTTCCTCATAAACTATTGGGAGTGGTCCTTTACCTTTAAAATTGCAACTGCGACCCTCCCATTTAATTGTACGTAGCACGCAGTTGTGTTCTCACACCGCACCCATCCTCCGTGGGGTCCCTACTTATTCACCATGGGTGGTTCCTTGGGGTCCCTGCGATTTTACGCATTCTAGAAATTATTTGACTCGAGTCATGGTTTCTTATTCCACTATTTTGGTATATAGTTTGGTCTCCCTGTGGGTCCCACAGTGTATTAGTGCTACACACAATTGTTTCTGTGCAAAAGTATTGTGTGCTTTATGTTTATCTGCATGTAGAAGATACTGTAAGGCATTTAAGGGGTTATAATAATAAATATATATTCTTATAACAACTGTGTGGTTCTCCTTTCATTTAACCAATACAATAAGGTTGCATTGTGGTAAAACAAGCTGTTTAACATTCCTTCAAAACTAAGCCTGAAGGCTGCTCGCCACTGCTACCACTTGGATAGCTTTCTAAGGTTATCTTTGCTCTCATACATCACCATAAGGTTTGTTTGGACTAGAGCAATGTGCCCATTTCAATTAGTGGACATCATATATCAAGCCAACTTCTCACATTTGTGTGCAGAGGTTAGGATTCAAGCCTATGTTGTTTAACCAGATACATCTTTGTATTGATTAACTGAAAACAACTAAGTACTAGGTACATATAATACTAACTTGGAATAAATAAGTTCTACTGAACTGAGTGTTGGATAAGTCAAGGGTCTAGCACACCCTTTCTCCAACCTTAGAGAGTTTAGTTCCAACTAGGTTAGGTAGGTGCATTACCTCAAAACTATGCCTGAAGGCAGCTCTCCACAGCTACCACTTGGACAGCTTTCTAAGGTTATCTTTGCTCTCATACATCACCATGAGGTTTGTTTGGACTAGAGCAAGGTGCCTATTTCAATTAATGGACATCATATATCAGGCCAACTTCTCACATTGGTGTGCAGAGGTTAGAATTCAAGCCTGTGTTGTTTTACCAGATACATCTTTGTATTGATTAACTGAAAACAACTAAGTACTAGGTACATATAATACTAACTTAGAATAAATAAGTTTTACTAAACTTAGTGTCGGGTAAGTCAAGGGTCTAGCACACCCTTTCTCCAACCTTAGAGAGTTTAGTTCCAACTAGGTTAGGTAGGTGCAACACCTCACCACACTTAGTATGTCTTCTAAAGGTGATTTCAGTGCCTCTCTGCCCTCTAGATACAGTGAGCTTTAATTCCAAGACTTGCAAGTCCTGTGTTCCTCTAAAAAGCTGAAGACAGGGAGAACTGCAAACACCCACCGCCTGAGAGAGGCGTAACTGCTTGATGATCTTGGAAAGATGCCTTGGTCAGGTGAACAGGAGAAAGTGGGTGGGGGAGGAAATGAGGAGAGGTCAGGAGGTGACACCTTTTAGGCCGCCGTGGTTGTGGTCCACATAAACGTAACCGCGGAAAACAAACAGGTTAACCACTTCACCTGCACTCAATTTAGTAATTAACAAAGGGATATAAGCAGTCAAAATTAGAACCGAGCCATTCCAGCGCGAAAGGACGGTCGTTGCAGGTGCCCACCCGAGACGCAAGTAAAACCGCCGTAAAAGTAAGTACGGAACCCCTAATAATTTGCTTAGAAAAGGAGATGGCTTGCTCCTTAAACTCTGCTGCCTTAAGCACCTTAGAGTTGAAACTAAAATCTTGTTCCTCTTTCCCTTTAAACTCCTGGTAATAATAGCTCAAGAGCGTTCTGAGTCTAAGAAAAAGCCGCCCTTCAAATAAACAGCGCGAGCATAGAGACAAGAGATACAAATACTTACACGGTAAGACAGCAAAACATTCTTGAAAGGGGTCTCTACAACAGATTTAAAGAAATCTGCAGAACCGCCATATATCCTCACAATATAATTATGTATTTTTCAGAGTATTTCATAACAACACGGCTGGGCAGGAAACTATAACGATCGTCTATTCCAGGATCGTAAATGATTGATCCAGGTAATTAAAACCCGCCACGAGCAAAACTTAGTACCTACAGGGGTAACCTAGAGAAGCTAGGGAGTAATAGATTGTGAAAGGAATTCTTTTTAAATGGGGAACCCAAAATCTAATAAAATGTTGTGAGCCTCACTTAAACTGTTTGTTTAAAGAACTGCAAACGAGCTGAAATAAAAAGGATTTTATAAAACAATAATGCCTATAAAATATCCTTTCTCTACACAGAGAACATGATTTGCTGATGTAAAGAACTCGAAGGGGTACAATAAATATAGACGATACCCCGTTTGAAAGATAGAGCAATAAGGTAGCTATTAATACTGATCAATTAATTATATCTTTGGTTAAAAAAGAAAGGTACATGACACTTTATGTTTTAATTGCAGAATCAGAATTTATTTTAAAGAATTACGGATATCGCCCATTGACAAAAGCGATTCACTGAACTACCAAGTAGGTAGGTATAATAACATTCAGATTTAGGGGATAAAAGAACCCTCTATAGTCTCAAGGAAGATGCAGGGTCCTTAGACATAAACAGTGGACACAGCACTCCTTCCAGCCAATAAAAACCCAATTAATAAAGGGGTTTCTCCTGTTTCTAAGAGACGACCTTTATAGGTGTCAATTATGCATTAATGGGTGTTCAGTAGAGACATACCACACAAGGTAACACCGTAACAGGTTGCAAGATTTTCAAATATTCTAGATATTGTAACATGTCCATGATGTAAGGAGATTGCCACTTAGAATGTATGTGTCTCCCAGACCATTGAATTAATGTGTTTATAGAACGTACAACTTTGTTTGAGAAATAGTTGACCTTAATACGCTCATGTAAATGAAACTAATGGATCATATGTGAATGATACAGAGTGACACAGGGAATACTGTACCATGTTTGTAGGAAAATGTTGGTTAAATATGTTTTTAATACATGCCTGTTTGCATTTTAAACAGAAAGTAACTGTAAACTTTGTATTTTTTAATTCTATAGTGATTTTAAATTTGAAAATCTTTGTCCTGAAGAAGGTGAAAAACCAGATCACCGAAACGCCGCGTCGACACTTTTTCATGGTTTTTGTATCTTTTAATTTGTAATTATGATGATTGAATAAATGTGACAGACTTTGTTTTTAAATCTATATGGTCAGTATCTTGATCAAATAAAGAAATTGTTTTTAACAAAACTCTCCTGTGTACATGCATATTGCCATTAGTGTAGTGGTGTGTAAAATTATGAATATACTCTGCTATATCGTTAAGGTCTGAGGGGACATAGATAAGGAAAAACCTTTTTGTTTTTTAAAAATTTTTTTTTACACTAAACGGTTGGATTTGTAAATTTGTCAATCTTGATGCAACTCTGGTTACAACATACGGTTCATCCTTGATATGGGTGGTAAAAAGCTTTGAGAGGGGCCTATACCCCTATAACATTTAAGAAAAGGGAATTGTTGTTTTTCTTAGAGTGCCTAATAACCCCATCCCTTTTCTCTGAAAGGGTTTCTCCTTTATATTTTTACAATTGTACAAGCACAGTTTGTTAACTGAGGAGTGTCAATTGGAACCTCTAAAAATGTAACATAGAGGCGCACTGACAACAGTGCAAAGATCCAAATTAAGTAATGGATCAATTCAAGGTCTTTAGCTTTTCCGAAGAGCAGTTTAATAAACTAGTAAATGGCCAAAATAAAACAACCAATACTGTTATCATACCAGATAGCGAAGAAGAAAAATGGAAAGAATTATGGAATTCAAAAAAGAAGTTAATACGAACAGAGCTACATGCAGATTTCCTGATCGAGTATTGCAAAAAGGGAATTATCCCCAAAGGTCTACAAATAAAGAATGAACCCAGTCTATTTACTAAAAACCAAAAATTCATTGAAACGTGGACCTTTATTGCAAATAGATGCAGTAGGGATTGGCTATTATTAATTATTGAAACAGCCCATGCTACATTAATCATAGAAAAAGAAGAAATAGATGATATGGAGAAAAAATTACAAGACAATACTTCACTGGAAGACGCGAAGAGCAAGATAGAGGAAATACAGGGTGACCTAGATGGCTACAGGGATTTCCTCACAAACAAAAAGAGTAATAAATTTAGAAAGGACGTTGATAGGTACAGACCCGAATTAACCTACCCCTATCTCCAGAAAGAGTACTATGAAAAACAGCAAGAGGAGTTTCAATATAAACAGAATTGGCAACCAAATAGACGAAATGGTTCAAGGAAAAGAGTGACTTTCTCTGAGAGCTCCTACACAAGCACTGAATCTGAGGCTGAAACAAATCAAGATACCTCAGGCCCCAGAGACGGGGGAAACAGCAGTAAAGCCAACAAGGATAGCCTGCCTTTTTTAGACAGGCGGAAATCCAACGCAAATCAAAATCCAAGGGGGAGGGCACGAGGAAGGACCTTTTATCCCCAGAACCAGGGCCAAGCACGTCCCTACATGAGAACACGCAGCCAAAAGAATTGGGACTAAATCCAAAAGCTGCTGTTATAAATCTTTCCAGTAGAAAGCTAGATATCGAGGAAAATAAACTTTTAGAGAAGGGACTTGGATATGCAATCTCAGAGCCTGTGGACAAATTTAATCTAGAACGTGATATAAAAAGTTTTTTCAGGAAAATAAGACTAAATAAATTTTTTGAGGGAAAAGAAAGAACTGTTAATGACAACAAATCAGGCCTCAGACCAAAATCCAATTGGATGCCGACCGGTACCATGGTAAGCAAAGAGATAGACATCTTCGAAAAGGTTGTTGAGAAGGGATTAGAAGACCTACTCAAACAAAAATCATGGATAAAATATAATCTTACTAAAAAAGAGAAAGATGCTCTAGAAACCCTGAAAGGATGCAAAGAAATCACAATAAAACCTGGTGATAAGGGGGGTAGCATTGTCATAATGGACACCAATAATTACGAGTGTAAAATGCAGAAGATGCTAAGAAACACTCTCCACTATGCCCCCTCCAGCCGACAAGAGTGGTCGGATTTAAAAGATAAAATCAGAGAGAGACTTAACTTTGCACTGGAGGATGGAGTAATTAATCAGGAAGAATTTAATTTCCTAAAAAATGACAAACCAGTTATACCGGCCATTTACAGCCTCCCAAAAGTCCACAAAGATATTAAAGATCCACCCATGCGACCGATAGTTTCGAGTTTAAACTCCTTAACAGAACCATTGAGCCAATATGCAGATAAATTCATTCAACCATTGGTAACCCAACAAAAAGCCTACATTAAGGACACTACAGATACGATCGCAAAGATTGAGAACAAACCCTTTAATGTGGATAGTGAGTGGCTAGTGACTCTAGACATAGAGGCACTATACACAAACATACCTCAAAATGACACAAAACTCATGATAGAGAGGCTTTTAAAAGGGACAGATGATGAGTTATCTGAACATGCTCAATTTATAGTGGACTGCATTGAGATAGTATTAACTAACAACATTTTCCTCTTCAAAGATGAGCTTTTTAAGCAAACAAAAGGCACAAGTATGGGCGCTACATGTGCGCCAAGCCTTGCTTGTCTGTATGTAGCAGCCTTCGAAGACACACACATCTTCAATGAGATGGCCCCATTTTTTGAGAACATAAAGATGTGGGTTCGTTTCATTGACGACGTGTTGTGTATATGGTCCGGGGGTGAAAATGAACTAAAAGAGTTCATCCAATGGATCAATTTAGGAGACAAAAACCTGAAATTCACATCCACCTACAGCAACCAGAGCTGTGACTTTTTAGACATTAGAATAAAACCTGTAGACGGAACCCTGAGAGTGGAACTCTTTAACAAACCTACCGATCGCAACACCATGTTGCACTTTGAAAGTTACCACCCTGCAACCCAAAAAAACAACATACCCTTCGGACAATTCCTAAGGGTAAGAAGAAACTGTACCGATAGAGAGGAATTTGAAAAACATGCTCAAACCCTAACGAACAAGTTCCTAGAAAGGGGATATCCGAAAAAGATGATTAAAAATGCTTACAAAAGAGCAAAATATTTTAATAGGGAAAGTTTATTTCAACCCAAATCCCAACCTGTAATAAATGATCAGAAACTGGTCTGTGTGACCAATTTCTCAAACATCAGCAACAAGGTGAAGAACCTCATAAATAGGAATTGGAACCTACTCCAAAACACAGGATCCACACCCATTCCAAAACCGATATTTGCATATCGACGAAACAGAACAATTAAAAATTGTTTAGTACATACTTATCCTGTTGAGATGAAAAGAAACAGGATTGGGACCATTGACGGAAAAATGCCGGCTGGCAACTTTCCCTGCGGTGCCTGTAAAAATTGCAGCTCAATAATTAAAGGTCCCAAAATAGACTATAATGGAATCACCCATTACCAAAAAGATCTAGTAAATTGTAGAACCCCAAACGTGGTCTACATGATACAATGCCCTTGCCAAAAGGCGTATATAGGAGAGACCGCGAGGGAAATGAGACTCAGGTTAAATGAGCACAAATCCTCAATTAGAACAAAACGAGTCAATGCACCGTTAGTGGAACACTGGGAACAATCCAAACACACTGTCGAAGACCTAAAATGGTGGATTGTTGAAGTTGTTAAACTGAATAATAGGGGTGGAGATGTGGACAGTAAAAGAAAAAAGAGAGAGCAGTATTACATGTCCAAATTCAACACATTCCGAAATGGACTAAACAGTAGGGAGGAATGGGACAGAATAATTTAAACGCTCATTCCAACAGTGGAATCATCTTAGACTTCAGTAATAATGAGCAGGTAGGAGAAAAGTTTTTCCCTCTCCTTACACAGCTTGTTAAACCTTCATATTCTTTGAAAATGGAACAGTCATAATGATAAAAATTGCTGGTCCAGTAAAATACCAACGAAGTTAAACGAACAATATCTGGACTGATACAGATTTGTATCCTCAAAACGGGTTCTACATTCTTAAAATTGCAGCCCAACAATTAATGATGCCTTAAATGGCATCAATACCCAGAACATTTCTGCTCACATTAGATAAAAACAGTTGAAATCGAGCATAAAATCCATACAACTCCATAGGAATAAACAGAACACCACAAGAACGATACACGCACATAGAAATATTGAGAGTAAAAACACTCTACAAGATGGCCGCCAGTATAACTAGTAATATGAAGACATGGGTTCATGTCACGTGATCGGGGCTCGATCGGCCAAAAATGAATGTGAGGCGATCGTGTGTAAATTAATTTAACCTAGTAATAAACGGACATTAAAAATGATTGCAACACATGGAGGAAACGTATTTCTAAAATATTAAATAAAGGCAGCCAATATATACATCGTCAAGGTAAATCTGATCACTGTTTCAATGAATATGCAGTAACTCAAAGATGGCCGCTGTGGTTGTGGTCCACATAAACGTAACCGCGGAAAACAAACAGGTTAACCACTTCACCTGCACTCAATTTAGTAATTAACAAAGGGATATAAGCAGTCAAAATTAGAACCGAGCCATTCCAGCGCGAAAGGACGGTCGTTGCAGGTGCCCACCCGAGACGCAAGTAAAACCGCCGTAAAAGTAAGTACGGAACCCCTAATAATTTGCTTAGAAAAGGAGATGGCTTGCTCCTTAAACTCTGCTGCCTTAAGCACCTTAGAGTTGAAACTAAAATCTTGTTCCTCTTTCCCTTTAAACTCCTGGTAATAATAGCTCAAGAGCGTTCTGAGTCTAAGAAAAAGCCGCCCTTCAAATAAACAGCGCGAGCATAGAGACAAGAGATACAAATACTTACACGGTAAGACAGCAAAACATTCTTGAAAGGGGTCTCTACAACAGATTTAAAGAAATCTGCAGAACCGCCATATATCCTCACAATATAATTATGTATTTTTCAGAGTATTTCATAACAACACGGCTGGGCAGGAAACTATAACGATCGTCTATTCCAGGATCGTAAATGATTGATCCAGGTAATTAAAACCCGCCACGAGCAAAACTTAGTACCTACAGGGGTAACCTAGAGAAGCTAGGGAGTAATAGATTGTGAAAGGAATTCTTTTTAAATGGGGAACCCAAAATCTAATAAAATGTTGTGAGCCTCACTTAAACTGTTTGTTTAAAGAACTGCAAACGAGCTGAAATAAAAAGGATTTTATAAAACAATAATGCCTATAAAATATCCTTTCTCTACACAGAGAACATGATTTGCTAATGTAAAGAACTCGAAGGGGTACAATAAATATAGACGATACCCCGTTTGAAAGATAGAGCAATAAGGTAGCTATTAATACTGATCAATTAATTATATCTTTGGTTAAAAAAGAAAGGTACATGACACTTTATGGCTTTAATTGCAGAATCAGAATTTATTTTAAAGAATTACGGATATCGCCCATTGACAAAAGCGATTCACTGAACTACCAAGTAGGTAGGTATAATAACATTCAGATTTAGGGGATAAAAGAACCCTCTATAGTCTCAAGGAAGATGCAGGGTCCTTAGACATAAACAGTGGACACAGCACTCCTTCCAGCCAATAAAAACCCAATTAATAAAGGGGTTTCTCCTGTTTCTAAGAGACGACCTTTATAGGTGTCAATTATGCATTAATGGGTGTTCAGTAGAGACATACCACACAAGGTAACACCGTAACAGGTTGCAAGATTTTCAAATATTCTAGATATTGTAACATGTCCATGATGTAAGGAGATTGCCACTTAGAATGTATGTGTCTCCCAGACCATTGAATTAATGTGTTTATAGAACGTACAACTTTGTTTGAGAAATAGTTGACCTTAATACGCTCATGTAAATGAAACTAATGGATCATATGTGAATGATACAGAGTGACACAGGGAATACTGTACCATGTTTGTAGGAAAATGTTGGTTAAATATGTTTTTAATACATGCCTGTTTGCATTTTAAACAGAAAGTAACTGTAAACTTTGTATTTTTTAATTCTATAGTGATTTTAAATTTGAAAATCTTTGTCCTGAAGAAGGTGAAAAACCAGATCACCGAAACGCCGCGTCGACACTTTTTCATGGTTTTTGTATCTTTTAATTTGTAATTATGATGATTGAATAAATGTGACAGACTTTGTTTTTAAATCTATATGGTCAGTATCTTGATCAAATAAAGAAATTGTTTTTAACAAAACTCTCCTGTGTACATGCATATTGCCATTAGTGTAGTGGTGTGTAAAATTATGAATATACTCTGCTATATCGTTAAGGTCTGAGGGGACATAGATAAGGAAAAACCTTTTTGTTTTTTAAAAAATTTTTTTTACACTAAACGGTTGGATTTGTAAATTTGTCAATCTTGATGCAACTCTGGTTACAACATACGGTTCATCCTTGATATGGGTGGTAAAAAGCTTTGAGAGGGGCCTATACCCCTATAACATTTAAGAAAAGGGAATTGTTGTTTTTCTTAGAGTGCCTAATAACCCCATCCCTTTTCTCTGAAAGGGTTTCTCCTTTATATTTTTACAATTGTACAAGCACAGTTTGTTAACTGAGGAGTGTCAATTGGAACCTCTAAAAATTTAACATAGAGGCGCACTGACAACAGTGCAAAGATCCAAATTAAGTAATGGATCAATTCAAGGTCTTTAGCTTTTCCGAAGAGCAGTTTAATAAACTAGTAAATGGCCAAAATAAAACAACCAATACTGTTATCATACCAGATAGCGAAGAAGAAAAATGGAAAGAATTATGGAATTCAAAAAAGAAGTTAATACGAACAGAGCTACATGCAGATTTCCTGATCGAGTATTGCAAAAAGGGAATTATCCCCAAAGGTCTACAAATAAAGAATGAACCCAGTCTATTTACTAAAAACCAAAAATTCATTGAAACGTGGACCTTTATTGCAAATAGATGCAGTAGGGATTGGCTATTATTAATCATTGAAACAGCCCATGCTACATTAATCATAGAAAAAGAAGAAATAGATGATATGGAGAAAAAATTACAAGACAATACTTCACTGGAAGACGCGAAGAGCAAGATAGAGGAAATACAGGGTGACCTAGATGGCTACAGGGATTTCCTCACAAACAAAAAGAGTAATAAATTTAGAAAGGACGTTGATAGGTACAGACCAGAATTAACCTACCCCTATCTCCAGAAAGAGTACTATGAAAAACAGCAAGAGGAGTTTCAATATAAACAGAATTGGCAACCAAATAGACGAAATGGTTCAAGGAAAAGAGTGACTTTCTCTGAGAGCTCCTACACAAGCACTGAATCTGAGGCTGAAACAAATCAAGATACCTCAGGCCCCAGAGACGGGGGAAACAGCAGTAAAGCCAACAAGGATAGCCTGCCTTTTTTAGACAGGCGGAAATCCAACGCAAATCAAAATCCAAGGGGGAGGGCACGAGGAAGGACCTTTTATCCCCAGAACCAGGGCCAAGCACGTCCCTACATGAGAACACGCAGCCAAAAGAATTGGGACTAAATCCAAAAGCTGCTGTTATAAATCTTTCCAGTAGAAAGCTAGATATCGAGGAAATTAAACTTTTAGAGAAGGGACTTGGATATGCAATCTCAGAGCCTGTGGACAAATTTAATCTAGAACGTGATATAAAAAGTTTTTTCAGGAAAATAAGACTAAATAAATTTTTTGAGGGAAAAGAAAGAACTGTTAATGACAACAAATCAGGCCTCAGACCAAAATCCAATTGGATGCCGACCGGTACCATGGTAAGCAAAGAGATAGACATCTTCGAAAAGGTTGTTGAGAAGGGATTAGAAGACCTACTCAAACAAAAATCATGGATAAAATATAATCTTACTAAAAAAGAGAAAGATGCTCTAGAAACCCTGAAAGGATGCAAAGAAATCACAATAAAACCTGGTGATAAGGGGGGTAGCATTGTCATAATGGACACCAATAATTACGAGTGTAAAATGCAGAAGATGCTAAGAAACACTCTCCACTATGCCCCCTCCAGCCGACAAGAGTGGTCGGATTTAAAAGATAAAATCAGAGAGAGACTTAACTTTGCACTGGAGGATGGAGTAATTAATCAGGAAGAATTTAATTTCCTAAAAAATGACAAACCAGTTATACCGGCCATTTACGGCCTCCCAAAAGTCCACAAAGATATTAAAGATCCACCCATGCGACCGATAGTTTCGAGTTTAAACTCCTTAACAGAACCATTGAGCCAATATGCAGATAAATTCATTCAACCATTGGTAACCCAACAAAAAGCCTACATTAAGGACACTACAGATACGATCGCAAAGATTGAGAACAAACCCTTTAATGTGGATAGTGAGTGGCTAGTGACTCTAGACATAGAGGCACTATACACAAACATACCTCAAAATGACACAAAACTCATGATAGAGAGGCTTTTAAAAGGGACAGATGATGAGTTATCTGAACATGCTCAATTTATAGTGGACTGCATTGAGATAGTATTAACTAACAACATTTTCCTCTTCAAAGATGAGCTTTTTAAGCAAACAAAAGGCACAAGTATGGGCGCTACATGTGCGCCAAGCCTTGCTTGTCTGTATGTAGCAGCCTTCGAAGACACACACATCTTCAATGAGATGGCCCCATTTTTTGAGAACATAAAGATGTGGGTTCGTTTCATTGACGACGTGTTGTGTATATGGTCCGGGGGTGAAAATGAACTAAAAGAGTTCATCCAATGGATCAATTTAGGAGACAAAAACCTGAAATTCACATCCACCTACAGCAACCAGAGCTGTGACTTTTTAGACATTAGAATAAAACCTGTAGACGGAACCCTGAGAGTGGAACTCTTTAACAAACCTACCGATCGCAACACCATGTTGCACTTTGAAAGTTACCACCCTGCAACCCAAAAAAACAACATACCCTTCGGACAATTCCTAAGGGTAAGAAGAAACTGTACCGATAGAGAGGAATTTGAAAAACATGCTCAAACCCTAACGAACAAGTTCCTAGAAAGGGGATATCCGAAAAAGATGATTAAAAATGCTTACAAAAGAGCAAAATATTTTAATAGGGAAAGTTTATTTCAACCCAAATCCCAACCTGTAATAAATGATCAGAAACTGGTCTGTGTGACCAATTTCTCAAACATCAGCAACAAGGTGAAGAACCTCATAAATAGGAATTGGAACCTACTCCAAAACACAGGATCCACACCCATTCCAAAACCGATATTTGCATATCGACGAAACAGAACAATTAAAAATTGTTTAGTACATACTTATCCTGTTGAGATGAAAAGAAACAGGATTGGGACCATTGACGGAAAAATGCCGGCTGGCAACTTTCCCTGCGGTGCCTGTAAAAATTGCAGCTCAATAATTAAAGGTCCCAAAATAGACTATAATGGAATCACCCATTACCAAAAAGATCTAGTAAATTGTAGAACCCCAAACGTGGTCTACATGATACAATGCCCTTGCCAAAAGGCGTATATAGGAGAGACCGCGAGGGAAATGAGACTCAGGTTAAATGAGCACAAATCCTCAATTAGAACAAAACGAGTCAATGCACCGTTAGTGGAACACTGGGAACAATCCAAACACACTGTCGAAGACCTAAAATGGTGGATTGTTGAAGTTGTTAAACTGAATAATAGGGGTGGAGATGTGGACAGTAAAAGAAAAAAGAGAGAGCAGTATTACATGTCCAAATTCAACACATTCCGAAATGGACTAAACAGTAGGGAGGAATGGGACAGAATAATTTAAACGCTCATTCCAACAGTGGAATCATCTTAGACTTCAGTAATAATGAGCAGGTAGGAGAAAAGTTTTTCCCTCTCCTTACACAGCTTGTTAAACCTTCATATTCTTTGAAAATGGAACAGTCATAATGATAAAAATTGCTGGTCCAGTAAAATACCAACGAAGTTAAACGAACAATATCTGGACTGATACAGATCTGTATCCTCAAAACGGGTTCTACATTCTTAAAATTGCAGCCCAACAATTAATGATGCCTTAAATGGCATCAATACCCAGAACATTTCTGCTCACATTAGATAAAAACAGTTGAAATCGAGCATAAAATCCATACAACTCCATAGGAATAAACAGAACACCACAAGAACGATACACGCACATAGAAATATTGAGAGTAAAAACACTCTACAAGATGGCCGCCAGTATAACTAGTAATATGAAGACATGGGTTCATGTCACGTGATCGGGGCTCGATCGGCCAAAAATGAATGTGAGGCGATCGTGTGTAAATTAATTTAACCTAGTAATAAACGGACATTAAAAATGATTGCAACACATGGAGGAAACGTATTTCTAAAATATTAAAAAAAGGCAGCCAATATATACATCGTCAAGGCAAATCTGATCACTGTTTCAATGAATATGCAGTAACTCAAAGATGGCCGCTGTGGTTGTGGTCCACATAAACGTAACCGCGGAAAACAAACAGGTTAACCACTTCACCTGCACTCAATTTAGTAATTAACAAAGGGATATAAGCAGTCAAAATTAGAACCGAGCCATTCCAGCGCGAAAGGACGGTCGTTGCAGGTGCCCACCCGAGACGCAAGTAAAACCGCCGTAAAAGTAAGTACGGAACCCCTAATAATTTGCTTAGAAAAGGAGATGGCTTGCTCCTTAAACTCTGCTGCCTTAAGCACCTTAGAGTTGAAACTAAAATCTTGTTCCTCTTTCCCTTTAAACTCCTGGTAATAATAGCTCAAGAGCGTTCTGAGTCTAAGAAAAAGCCGCCCTTCAAATAAACAGCGCGAGCATAGAGACAAGAGATACAAATACTTACACGGTAAGACAGCAAAACATTCTTGAAAGGGGTCTCTACAACAGATTTAAAGAAATCTGCAGAACCGCCATATATCCTCACAATATAATTATGTATTTTTCAGAGTATTTCATAACAACACGGCTGGGCAGGAAACTATAACGATCGTCTATTCCAGGATCGTAAATGATTGATCCAGGTAATTAAAACCCGCCACGAGCAAAACTTAGTACCTACAGGGGTAACCTAGAGAAGCTAGGGAGTAATAGATTGTGAAAGGAATTCTTTTTAAATGGGGAACCCAAAATCTAATAAAATGTTGTGAGCCTCACTTAAACTGTTTGTTTAAAGAACTGCAAACGAGCTGAAATAAAAAGGATTTTATAAAACAATAATGCCTATAAAATATCCTTTCTCTACACAGAGAACATGATTTGCTGATGTAAAGAACTCGAAGGGGTACAATAAATATAGACGATACCCCGTTTGAAAGATAGAGCAATAAGGTAGCTATTAATACTGATCAATTAATTATATCTTTGGTTAAAAAAGAAAGGTACATGACACTTTATGTTTTAATTGCAGAATCAGAATTTATTTTAAAGAATTACGGATATCGCCCATTGACAAAAGCGATTCACTGAACTACCAAGTAGGTAGGTATAATAACATTCAGATTTAGGGGATAAAAGAACCCTCTATAGTCTCAAGGAAGATGCAGGGTCCTTAGACATAAACAGTGGACACAGCACTCCTTCCAGCCAATAAAAACCCAATTAATAAAGGGGTTTCTCCTGTTTCTAAGAGACGACCTTTATAGGTGTCAATTATGCATTAATGGGTGTTCAGTAGAGACATACCACACAAGGTAACACCGTAACAGGTTGCAAGATTTTCAAATATTCTAGATATTGTAACATGTCCATGATGTAAGGAGATTGCCACTTAGAATGTATGTGTCTCCCAGACCATTGAATTAATGTGTTTATAGAACGTACAACTTTGTTTGAGAAATAGTTGACCTTAATACGCTCATGTAAATGAAACTAATGGATCATATGTGAATGATACAGAGTGACACAGGGAATACTGTACCATGTTTGTAGGAAAATGTTGGTTAAATATGTTTTTAATACATGCCTGTTTGCATTTTAAACAGAAAGTAACTGTAAACTTTGTATTTTTTAATTCTATAGTGATTTTAAATTTGAAAATCTTTGTCCTGAAGAAGGTGAAAAACCACATCACCGAAACGCCGCGTCAACACTTTTTCATGGTTTTTGTATCTTTTAATTTGTAATTATGATGATTGAATAAATGTGACAGACTTTGTTTTTAAATCTATATGGTCAGTATCTTGATCAAATAAAGAAATTGTTTTTAACAAAACTCTCCTGTGTACATGCATATTGCCATTAGTGTAGTGGTGTGTAAAATTATGAATATACTCTGCTATATCGTTAAGGTCTGAGGGGACATAGATAAGGAAAAACCTTTTTGTTTTTTAAAAATTTTTTTTACACTAAACGGTTGGATTTGTAAATTTGTCAATCTTGATGCAACTCTGGTTACAACATACGGTTCATCCTTGATATGGGTGGTAAAAAGCTTTGAGAGGGGCCTATACCCCTATAACATTTAAGAAAAGGGAATTGTTGTTTTTCTTAGAGTACCTTTTATGACCTAGACTCAAACCCTGGCCAGTAGGAACAAGATGGTCCCCACCCGAAAAACTCAGATCTTCTTGGAGATGATAAAGAAGGCCAAGATGGCCCTCTCTTCACCTCTCCTGGAAGAGTGTAGAGTTTACCAAGGAATTTAAATCTCCCTCTGCAGAGTCTAATAACTTAGGAAAGTGAGTAGGGACCTCTGTATCTAGCAAGAGGGACCATTGTTATGACAAGGAACACCAATTTCTGGAACTTGAGAAAGTTAAGCTTAAGCTCAGGCAACAGCAATTGGCCCTCAATAAAGAGTCCCTAGCAGTCCAGAGAGGTAGACAAAGATTGGAATTAGAGTATCGTGGTGGCAGCAATAGTGTCCCTAGAATTAAGGAACATTCTTTTGACAATGAGAACCTGAGCAAGATTGTCCCTCCTTACCATGTTGGGGATGACATCCATAAATGGATAACTGCTTTAGAGATGGCCTGTAAAGTTCAGAGGGTCGCTTGAGAGCAGTGGGCAGCTATCTTGTGGCTCTCCTTTATCTGATAAAGGTAGAGACAAGCTCCTCACTGTTAGCGACAATTACTCAGTACTGATGAGTGCTCTCATTGATGGATTTAGCTTAACCACTTTAAGATGCAAATTCATTTCAATCAATATTTTCATTTTGAAATGCAAACATTTTTTTCCTTCAAATCATCTTGTTCCATCGCCCTCAAAACTGACCGAGTTAAGTGGCAAGCAATTGGTTTTTAAAGAGGCTCAAACCCTTACCTGAAGTTGAACTGCTAGCCTGAGTCGAAGTTGGTGCAACTCCTAAACAATGAACAAAAATGCAACAAGTTCTAATTTCTCAAAGTCACATGTATATATATAAATACAGACCCTTGTGAGGAGTAATGCTTCTCATCCTTCAAGGGAAGTTCAATTATTAGCTCTGTTTATGACCATACTGAGGTTAGGCAATGGCCATGCATTACTCCCTTGAGACACCTTACCCTTCTCAAGGTAAATTGCAGCTAGCTGATTACTCAACCATTAATACCATATACATAGGGTCCTATTGATAGCAGCGGGCTTGTTCAGGCTGGCTTTCACTTTCATTTAATTGTTGTTTTACCACAAATCATCTTTTTCCACTGCACTGAAAACTTACCTAAGGTAAATGCCAAATGTGATTTTTACAACAATAGATGGACCGAAACACTTTCCTAAAGATGAACTGCTACTTTCATTCAAGGTTGGTAAAAATCCTAAACAAATAAAAATATGTCATTTTATATTCTTAAGATTTCATAGATACCGGCTCCTGCGGGGAATAACATCTTTCATCATTGAAGAAGAGGAGTTCCAACAATTCATCGATCTAGGATTGTACATACTTGGCTCATTAACATCTCAAGTTAACATTCAAAAAGTGGCAATCCTACTGAGAGCCCAGCCCTAACACTTCACACATGCAAATCTAGCAAAACATGTTTCACAGACTTGAATGCACACTACCCTTTTTGGAGTGCTCTAATTCTCTAGACTCTATGTTGAATACAGACCTAAACTTCCAAGCACACATCAATTACAGGGAATAAAATCTGTCAATGTGAAAACAATTGTTTTAATTATCAGTCTTCTTGATGTGCGCCTATCACAACTCCAAAATATATCTTGCCTTTCTCACAATGGTTCTAGATGCTACAGCTATGCTGGTAGTTGGTTCCAGAAAAAATGCATTACTTCAATCTTTAGCACAATTCAATTGTTTCCTATTGACACCATTCGCTGGTCTACATTGTCCAGAAAACAAGTCATTCTAGAACAACAAACTATCTTCCTTATAAACATGTCATCTCTGCCACTAAGAGATAGCTCTAGAATCCTGATACCCTCCTACAATCAATCAGGGTTTATAAAGTGAGGCTAATCACCCGATAGGGAATCCAAGTGCTAGCAGGCAGCGGAGGCTTATTCAAACAGCCAGGTCTTGAGGGCCATTTGAATTCTGGAAGTGAGGTGAAGGTCCACAGTTGTGTGGGGATACTGTTCCAGTTCTTTGCTGCAATGTGGGAGAAGGAGCGCCCTCCACCTCTGCTTCGGTGGATGTGGGCAATATAGGTAAGTGTAAGGGAGGCAAGGCATAGTCTTCTCAGTAGTTGGTGGAAGTTCAAGCAGTGATTAATGCAGGCAGGTCATTGGTTGAGTAGAGCCTTGTGTGCGAGGGTCAGCAGCTTGAATTGGCATCTCTTCTATATGAGGAGTGAGTAGAGTTTCTGGACTACCCTGTTTATGGAATAGCCACCCTTCAGAAGGAAGATACTATTTAAGCAATGTTCTCAAGTAGTTCACCATTCCGTTCCCCCAGGGACTCGGATAAATTATTACCTAAATAAAAGCTGGAATGTTTAGTGTACCAACCTTATTTGTCCATGTGACCTACACATATAGAATGCTTATTATTGCAGAATCTCAAGCATCCTGAACATTATATTATTATTGTAAATGCTACCTGTTGTAGGCAAGTAAGATCTGCTTTGTATGGTTACCCCCACGTTTTGCTTAATGTTACACCGTTTTTGACTAGTCTGACTAGGATCCTGATAATTAGGACCCCAGTTTATTGGCTTTCTCCTTAAAATGTTATGCATGTACTTTGGTACACTCCAGATTGGATAATGGGGTAACCTTGTCAGTCCCAAGTATATGGTACACATGTACCCAGGGTATAGGTACCACTGAGGCCTCCCATGGACTGAAGCATGTATTATGCCACCCATGAGAGGCCATGCAAAATTGAACTAAAGGCCTGTGTAAGCTGGTGCTTGCACGACTTCCAAAAGATAGAGGTGTAGTAAATATATAGGTCGCTATACTTAAAACCTATGTCACCCCTATAGCATGGCTTAACAATTCTGAAGGCAGGGTGCTGGCTTTTACGTGAGAAGGTGCCCCTGCATGAGCAGAGCCCCTCTGCAACCTTCGGAGACCATTCTCCGGGGTTGTCTGTGACACAGCCAGACATATAGCTAGAGGTGCATTATAACCTCGAAAATGGCTGAAACAAAACATGTCATGTTTGGTATCAAACACCTTGGAATCATACCTTCACACCAGTAACCAGTGTAGAGGTATGATTCCACCCTTCCTGAACAAGCTTTGTGGGTCCCTGGTCTTCCCGGTACCAGCCTTCTCAACCCGAACAGCACAAAATGGATGCTGCCGACTGGAGACACATTTCTGTCATCCTGCTGATGAACCAAGCTCGAGCAGAGGAAGGCAACACAATAAGCATACTGTCACTGGGAGGTTTGACCAACTCCCAGCAAGGATTTATTGTATTGGACCTGGGTGGGTACACTTCCAAAATGCCTGGAAGTATGCATGATGGGCACATGTGGTGTCCCTGTGCATAGTCCAATTCAATTCAGTTCTGGGAGCCGCTGGCTCCTGCTCTGGTGTGAAACTGGACAAAGGACTTGGATATAACCACCCCCTTTCCTAACCCTCCCCTTGGAGGGTCCCCTGAATCTGTCTAACCCTCTACCGTGGGTACAAAAGGGCTTACCTGGCTGTAGGACCCTAGATTTGAATCCACTGACTGTCTGGACACTCTGGACTTCACTGTACTTTGACTGGGCCCGAATTCATCTCCCTCTCCATCCAAAGCGTTGTCTGTGACCTGTGTACCATACAGCCTCTGTGCAAGACCTGTTGGGCATCAAAGACAACTGAAGTATCTCCCTTGGGATGAAGGAGTCACTCGCCTGCATTTGCAAGCACCGTAACTCAACTGACTGGTCAGCTTATCCTGAGCTCCTGCAGACTCCAAAGGCTCCAGCAACACAGGAGGTGGGTTCCTACGTTCCTTGAGGTCGAGCTGCCCTCTCACCAAGTTTGAGGCCAGTATCCCTCGTGGGGACCGCATAACCCGAACCACTGTGCACCACATTCATTTGCAAGTGCATACGCTGTTGGTGTTCCCCAAGTTTGTGCTTTGGGCTGTCAATACCCACAACCTCTGTGCACCTTTCATACCAAGATCTTTGGCCTCCTCACACTCTGTGCCCTGCAAGTTGTGGTTTGGGGAAACTGCTAGAGGTTCCCTCATGACTCCTCTGCCTTCGGCCTGTGGGTCCATTTGAGGGACAATCTTGATTTTCTTGGGCTCCTCTGGTTGCTTCAGGCCTGCCCTGGCTCCCCTTGCTGTGTTAAGTCCTCTGGTCCTTTCTGGGCCAGACCGCAAACTTTCTTGACCTTCTTCGTGGGTTTTAATTAGTTTTATATAGCGCGAACTTGACCCTGTATCGGGTATCAAAACGCTTTACACAGCACCAGTTGCTTTACATGAGGACACATTCATTTTTAAAAAAAAACAACAAGTGATGGACTGAGTGTGGATCAATGTCACACACTCCCCCAGTCAAAAGATCTGGGCCCAAATCCATCATTTTTTTGCACTCCACACCACCCTGGGTTAGACAATGGCGATATGCAAATCAGCTCTGACCCTGTTGCCCCATGGGAACAGTCCAGTCCGAACTACAAAAGCCATGTCCTTCCCAGAACGGAATCAAGCATCCGAGGACCGGACCGGTTTCGAGGTAACACCTCTCATCAGCCCAGCTAGCTTGACTCCAAGTGGTGTGGAGTGCCTGGGACCCACGTCTGGGCATCCCCAGCGCACTTAGGGCGGCAATTGCAAAAACAACAAGTGATGGACTGAGTGTGGATCAATGTCACACACTCCCCCAGTCAAAAGATCTGGGCCCAAATCCATCGTTTTTGGAGTGCAAAAAACGATGGATTTAGGCCCAGATCCTTGTACTGGGGTGAATGTAAGACATTGATCTACATTCTGTCCATCAAATTGTTTTTTGTAATTTTCTCCCTGAGTGTACTGGGGTAGCTCAGACGTGGGTCCCAGAGCCTCCACACCACTGGAGTCAAGCTAGCCGGGCTGATGAGAGGTGTTACCTCGAAACTGGTCCGGTCCTCGGATGCTTGATTCCGGTCTGGGAAAGATATGGCTGTTGTAGTTCGGACTGGACTGTTCCCATGGGGCACAGGGTCAGAGCTGATTTGCATAAAGCCATTATCTGACCCAGGGTGGTGTGGAGTGCAAAAAACGATGGATTTAGGCCCAGATCCTTGTACTGGGGTGAATGTAAGACATTGATCTACCTTCTGTCCATCAAATTGTTTTTTGTAATTTTCTCCCTGAGTGTACTGGGGTAGCTCAGACGTGGGTCCCAGAGCCTCCACACCACTGGAGTCAAGCTAGCCGGGCTGATGAGAGGTGTTACTTCGAAACTGGTCCGGTCCTCGGATGCAAGATTCCGGTCTGGGAAAGATATGGCTGTTGTAGTTCGGACTGGACTGTTCCCATGGGGCACAGGGTCAGAGCTGATTTGCATAAAGCCATTTTCTGACCCAGGGTGGTGTGGAGTGCAAAAAACGATGGATTTAGGCCCAGATCCTTGTACTGGGGTGAATGTAAGACATTGATCTACATTCTGTCCATCCAATTGTTTTTTGTAATTTTCTCCCTGAGTGTACTGGGGTAGCTCAGACGTGGGTCCCAGAGTCTCCACACCACTGGAGTCAAGCTAGCCGGGCTGATGAGAGTTGTTACCTCGAAACTTGTCCGGTCCTCGGATGCTTGATTCCGGTCTGGGAAAGATATGGCTGTTGTAGTTCGGACTGGACTGTTCCCATGGGGCACAGGGTCAGAGCTGATTTGCATAAAGCCATTATCTGACCCAGGGTGGTGTGGAGTGCAAAAAACGATGGATTTAGGCCCAGATCCTTGTACTGGGGTGAATGTAAGACATTGATCTACATTCTGTCCATCAAATTGTTTTTTGTAATTTTCTCCCTGAGTGTACTGGGGTAGCTCAGACGTGGGTCCCAGAGCCTCCACACCACTGGAGTCAAGCTAGCCGGGCTAATGAGAGGTGTTACCTCGAAACTGGTCCGGTCCTCGGATGCTTGATTCCGGTCTGGGAAAGATATGGCTGTTGTAGTTCGGACTGGACTGTTCCCATGGGGCACAGGGTCAGAGCTGATTTGCATAAAGCCATTATCTGACCCAGAGTGGTGTGGAGTGCAAAAAACGATGGATTTAGGCCCAGATCCTTGTACTCTGGTGAATGTAAGACATTGATCTACATTCTGTCCATCAAATTGTTTTTTGTAATTTTCTCCCTGAGTGTACTGGGGTAGCTCAGACGTGGGTCCCAGAGCCTCCACACCACTGGAGTCAAGCTAGCCGGGCTGATGAGAGGTGTTACCTCGAAACTGGTCCGGTCCTCGGATGCTTGATTCCGGTCTGGGAAAGATATGGCTGTTGTAGTTCCGACTGGACTGTTCCCATGGAGCACAAGGTCAGAGCTGATTTGCATAAAGCCATTTTCTGACCCAGGGTGGTGTGGAGTGCAAAAAACGATGGATTTAGGCCCAGATCCTTGTACTGGGGTGAATGTAAGACATTGATCTACATTCTGTCCATCAAATTGTTTTTTGTAATTTTCTCCCTGAGTGTACTGGGGTAGCTCAGACGTGGGTCCCATAGCCTCCACACCACTGGAGTCAAGCTAGCCGGGCTGATGAGAGGTGTTACCTCGAAACTGGTCCGGTCCTCGGATGCTTGATTCCGGTCTGGGAAAGATATGGCTGTTGTAGTTCGGACTGGACTGTTCCCATGGGGCACAGGGTCAGAGCTGATTTGCATAAAGCCATTATCTGACCCAGGGTGGTGTGGAGTGCAAAAAACGATGGATTTAGGCCCAGATCCTTGTACTGGGGTGAATGTAAGACATTGATCTACATTCTGTCCATCAAATTGTTTTTTGTAATTTTCTCCCTGAGTGTACTGGGGTAGCTCAGACGTGGGTCCCAGAGCCTCCACACCACTGGAGTCAAGCTAGCCGGGCTGATGAGAGGTGTTACCTCGAAACTGGTCCGGTCCTCGGATGCTTGATTCCGGTCTGGGAAAGATATGGCTGTTGTAGTTCGGACTGGACTGTTCCCATGGGGCACAGGGTCAGAGCTGATTTGCATAAAGCCATTATCTGACCCAGGGTGGTGTGGAGTGCAAAAAACGATGGATTTAGGCCCAGATCCTTGTACTGGGGTGAATGTAAGACATTGATCTACCTTCTGTCCATCAAATTGTTTTTTGTAATTTTCTCCCTGAGTGTACTGGGGTAGCTCAGACGTGGGTCCCAGAGCCTCCACACCACTGGAGTCAAGCTAGCCGGGCTGATGAGAGGTGTTACCTCGAAACTGGTCCGGTCCTCGGATGCTTGATTCCGGTCTGGGAAAAATATGGCTGTTGTAGTTCGGACTGGACTGTTCCCATGGGGCACAGGGTCAGAGCTGATTTGCATAAAGCCATTATCTGACCCAGGGTGGTGTGGAGTGCAAAAAACGATGGATTTAGGCCCAGATCCTTGTACTGGGGTGAATGTAAGACATTGATCTACATTCTGTCCATCAAATTGTTTTTTGTAATTTTCATTTTTTTAGGCACAGGGAGATTAAGTGATGTGCCCAGAATCACAGGATGTTCACCGTCATTGCCGAGACTCGTACCCAGTTCCCCAGATTTGAGGTCGACCATGCCTAGCCGTTAGGCCAACTCCTCTCCCGGGTTGCTGTTGCAAAGGTTTGTTGGCCGGACAGCGACACTTCAGCACTCGAGATCCTTTGTGGGACAGCTTCTATCCGGCTCCTGGTTTTCCTTGACATCTCATGTAGAGTCAAGGTCTCCTTCTTTGCACCTGAAGCACCCGACATTCGTCTGTATTAGTCTATCAAGACCCTGGTCACTCTTGAGTGGCCCAGACTGTGTCCCCTCGGCTTTCAGGTTCCTTCTATCAAGGATCCACCTGCGGGTTCCACCAGACACTTTTCTTCTTTCCAGCAGTGGCATTTCTTTGAAGACTCCCAATGAGACCGACTGCAGTCTCTGAAGCCAATTCAGCCATATGCACTCGGCTTCACTGGGATAAGTAGCTCTGGTACTTTGGTATCCACTGGTAGGGTGGCTCTCCAACCTTCTATGTTCCAAAGGGTTTCCTCATAAACTCTTGGGAGTGGTCCTTTACCTTTAAAATTGCAACTGCGACCCTCCCATTTAATTGTACGTAGCACGCAGTTGTGTTCTCACACCGCACCCATCCTCCGTGGGGTCCCTACTTATTCACCATGGGTGGTTCCTTGGGGTCCCTGCGATTTTACGCATTCTAGAAATTGTTTTGACTCGAGTCATGGTTCTTATTCCACTATTTTGGTATATGGTTTGGTCTCCCTGTGGGTCCCACAGTGTATTAGTGCTACACACAATTGTTTCTGTGCAAAAGTATTGTGTGCTTTATGTTTATCTGCATGTAGAAGATACTGTAAGGTATTTAAGGGGTTATAATAATAAATATATATTCTTATAACAACTGTGTGGTTCTCCTTTCATTTAACCAATACAATAAGGTGCATTCTGGTAAAACAAGCTGTTTAACATTCCTTCAAAACTAAGCCTGAAGGCTGCTCGCCACTGCAACCACTTGGATAGCTTTCTAAGGTTATCTTTGCTCTCATACATCACCATAAGGTTTGTTTGGACTAGAGCAATGTGCCCATTTCAATTAGTGGACATCATATATCAAGCCAACTTCTCACATTTGTGTGCAGAGGTTAGGATTCAAGCCTGTGTTGTTTAACCAGATACATCTTTGTATTGATTAACTGAAAACAACTAAGTACTAGGTACATATAATACTAACTTGGAATAAATAAGTTCTACTGAACTTAGTGTTGGGTAAGTCAAGGGTCTAGCACACCCTTTCTCCAACCTTAGAGAGTTTAGTTCCAACTAGGTTAGGTAGGTGCATTACCTCAAAACTATGCCTGAAGGCTGCTCTCCACAGCTACCACTTGGATAGCTTTCTAAGGTTATCTTTGCTCTCATACATCACCATGAGGTTTGTTTGGACTAGAGCAAGGTGCCTATTTCAATTAATGGACATCATATATCAGGCCAACTTCTCACATTGGTGTGCAGAGGTTAGAATTCAAGCCTGTGTTGTTTTACCAGATACATCTTTGTATTGATTAACTGAAAACAACTAAGTACTAGGTACATATAATACTAACTTAGAATAAATAAGTTTTACTAAACTTAGTGTCGGGTAAGTCAAGGGTCTAGCACACCCTTTCTCCAACCTTAGAGAGTTTAGTTCCAACTAGGTTAGTTAGGTGCAACACCTCACCACACTTAGTATGTCTTCTAAAGGAGATTCCAGTGCCTCTCTGCCCTCTAGATACAGTGAGCTTTAATTCCAAGACTTGCAAGTCCTGTGTTCCTCTAAAAAGCTGAAGACAGGGAGAACTGCAAACACCCACCGCCTGAGAGAGGCGTAACTGCTTGATGATCTTGGAAAGATGCCTGGGTCAGGTGAACAGGAGAAAGTGGGTGGGGGAGGAAATGAGGAGAGGTCAGGAGGTGACACCTTTTATGACCTAGACTCAAACCCTGGCCAGTAGGAACAAGATGGTCCCCACCCGAACAACTCAGATCTTCTTGGAGATGATAAAGAAGGCCAAGATGGCCCTCTCTTCACCCCTCCTGGAAGAGTGCAGAGTTTACCAAGGAATTTAAATCTCCCTCTGCAGAGTCTAATAACTTAGGAAAGTGAGTAGGGACCTCTGTATCTAGCAAGAGGGACCATTGTTATGACAGGGAACACCAATTTCTGGAACTTGAGAAAGTTAAGCTTAAGCTCAGGCAACAGCAATTGGCCCTCAATAAAGAGTCCCTAGCAGTCCAGAGAGGTAGACAAAGATTGGAACTAGAGTATTGTGGTGGCAGCAACAGTGTCCCTAGAATTAAGGAACATTCTTTTGACAATGAGAACCTGAGCAAGATTGTCCCTCCTTACCAGGTTGGGGATGACATCCATAAATGGATAACTGCTTTAGAGATGGCCTGTAAAGTTCAGAGGGTCGCTTGAGAGCAGTGGGCAGCTATCTTGTGGCTCTCCTTTATCTGATAAAGGTAGAGACAAGCTCCTCACTGTTAGCGACAATTACTCAGTACTGATGAGTGCTCTCATTGATGGATTTAGCTTAACCACTTTAAGATGCAAATTCATTTCAATCAATATTTTCATTTTGAAATGCAAACATTTTTTTCCTTCAAATCATCTTGTTCCATCGCCCTCAAAACTGATCGAGTTAAGTGGCAAGCAATTGGTTTTTAAAGGGGCTCAAACCCTTACCTGAAGTTGAACTGCTAGCCTGAGTCGAAGTTGGTGCAACTCCTAAACAATGAACAGAAATGCAACAAGTTCTAATTTCTCAAAGTCACATGTATATATATAAATGCAGACCCTTGTGAAGAGTAATGCTTCTCATCCTTCAAGGGAAGTTTAATTAATTAGCTCTGTTTATGACCATACTGAGGTTAGGCAATGGCCATGCATTACTCCCTTGAGACACCTTACCCTTCTCAAGGTAAATTGCAGCTAGGCTGATTACTCAACCATTAATACCATATACATAGGGTCCTATTGATAGCAGCGGGGCTTGTTCAGGCTGGCTTTCACTTTCATTTAATTGTTGTTTTACCACAAATCATCTTTTTCCACTGCACTGAAAACTTACCTAAGGTAAATGCCAAATGTGATTTTTACAACAATAGATGGACCGAAACACTTACCTAAAGATGAACTGCTACTTTCATTCGAGGTTGGTAAGAATCCTAAACAAATAAAAATATGTCATTTTATATTCTTAAGATCTCATAGATCCCGGCTCCTGCGGGGAATAAAATCTTTCATCATTGAAGAAGAGGAGTTCCAACAATTCATCGATCTAGGATTGTACATACTTGGCTCATTAACATCTCAAGTTAACATTCAAAAAGTGGCAATCCTACTGAGAGCCCAGCCCTAACGCTTCACACATGCAAATCCAGCAAAACATGTTTCACAGACTTGAATGCACACTACCCTTTTTGGAGTGATCTAATTCTCTAGACTCTATGTTGAATACAGACCTAAACTTCCAAGCACACATAAATTACAGGGAATAAAATCTGTCAATGTGAAAACAATTGTTTTAATTATCAGTCTTCTTGATGTGCGCCTATCACAACTCCAAAATATATCTTGCCTTTCTCACAATGGTTCTAGATGCTACAGCTATGCTGGTAGTTGGTTCCAGAAAAAATGCATTACTTCAATCTTTAGCACAATTCAATTGTTTCCTATTGACACCATTCGCTGGTCTACATTGTCCAGAAAACAATTCATTCTAGAACAACAAACTATCTTCCTTATAAACATGTCATCTCTGCCACTAAGAGATAGCTCTAGAATCCTGATACCCTCCTACAATCAATCAGGGTTTATAAAGTGAGGCTAATCACCCGATAGGGAATCCAAGTGCTAGCAGGCAGCGGGGGCTTATTCAAACAGCCAGGTCTTGAGGGCCATTTGAATTCTGGAAGTGAGGTGAAGGTCCACAGTTGTGTGGGGATGCTGTTCCAGTTCTTTGCTGCAATGTGGGAGAAGGAGCACCCTCCACCTCTGCTTCGGTGGATGTGGGCAATATAGGTAAGTGTAAGGGAGGCAAGGCATAGTCTTCTCAGTTTTGGTGGAAGTTCAAGCAGTGATTAATGCAGGCAGGTCATTGGTTGAGTAGAGCCTTGTGTGCGAGGGTCAGCAGCTTGAATTGGCATCTCTTCTATATGAGGAGTGAGTAGAGTTTCTGGACTACCCTGTTTATGGAATAGCCACCCTTCAGAAGGAAGATACTATTTAAGCAATGTTCTCAAGTAGTTCACCATTCCGTTCCCCCAGGGACTCGGATAAATTATTACCTAAATAAAAGCTGGAATGTTTAGTGTACCAACCTTATTTGTCCATGTGACCTACACATATAGAATGCTTATTATTGCAGGATCTCAAGCATCCTGAACATTATATTATTATTGTAAATGCTACCTGTTGTAGGAAAGTAAGATCTGCTTCGTATGGTTACCCCCACTTTTTGCTTAATGTTACACCGTTTTTGACTAGTCTGACTAGGATCCTGATAATTAGGACCCCAGTTTATTGGCTTTCTCCTTAAAATGTTATGCATGTACTTTGGTACACTCCAGATTGGATAAAGGGGTAACCTTGTCAGTCCCAAGTATATGGTACACTTGTACCCAGGGTATAGGTACCACTGAGGCCTCCCATGGACTGAAGCATGTATTATGCCACCCATGAGAGGCCATGCAAAATTGAACTAAAGGCCGGTGTAAGCTGGTGCTTGCACGACTTCCAAAAGATAGAGGTGTAGTAAATATATAGGTCGCTATACTTAAAACCTATGTCACCCCTATAGCATGGCTTAACAATTCTGAAGGCAGGGTGCTGGCTTTTACGTGAGAAGGTGCCCCTGCATGAGCAGAGCCCCTCTGCAACCTTCTGAGACCATTCTCCGGGGTTGTCTGTGACACAGCCTGACATATAGGTAGAGGTGCATTATAACCTCGAAAACGGCTGAAACAAAACATGTCATGTTTGGTATCAAACACCTTGGAATCATACCTTCACACCAGTAACCAGTGTAGAGGTATGATTCCACCCTTCCTGAACAAGCTTTGTGGGTCCCCGGTCTTCCCGGTACCAGCCTTCTCAACCCGAACAGCATACAATGGATGCTGCCGACTGGAGACACATTTCTGTCATCCTGCTGATGAACCAAGCTCGAGCAGAGGAAGGCAACACAATAAGCATACTGTCACTGGGAGGTTTGACCAACTCCCAGCAAGGATTTATTGTATTGGACCTGGGTGGGTACACTTCCAAAATGCCTGGAAGTATGCATGATGGGCACATTTGGTGTCCCTGTGCATAGTCCAATTCAATTCAGTTCTGGGAGCCGTTGGCTCCTGCTCTGGTGTGAAACTGGACAAAGGACTTGGATGTAACCACCCCCTCTCCTAACCCTCCCCTTGGAGGGTCCCCTGAATCTGTCTAACCCTCTACCGTGGGTACAAAAGGGCTTACCTGGCTGTAGGACCCTAGATTTGAATCCACTGACTGTCTGGACACTCTGGACTTCGCTGTACTTTGACTGGGCCCGAATTCATCTCCCTCTCCACTCAAAGCGTTGTCTGTGACCTGTGTACCATACAGCCTCTGTGCAAGACCTGTTGGGCATCAAAGACAACTGAAGTATCTCCCTTGGGATGAAGGAGTCACTCGCCTGCATTTGCAAGCACCGTAACTCAACTGACTGGTCAGCTTATCCTGAGCTCCTGCAGACTCCAAAGGCTCCAGCAACACAGGAGGTGGGTTCCTACGTTCCTTGAGGTCGAGCTGCCCTCTCACCAAGTTTGAGGCCAGTATCCCTCTTGGGGACCGCATAACCCAAACCACTGTGCACCGCATTCATTTGCAAGTGCATACGCTGTTGGTGTTCCCCAAGTTTGTGCTTTGGGCTGTCGATACCCACAACCTCTGTGCACCTTTCATACCAAGATCTTTGGCCTCCTCACACTCTGTGCCCTGCAAGTTGTGGTTTGGGGAAACTGCTAGAGGTTCCCTCATGACTCTCTGCCTTCGGCCTGTGGGTCCATTTGAGGGACAATCTTGATTTTCTTGGGCTCCTCTGGTTGCTTCAGGCCTGCCCTGGCTCCCCTTGCTGTGTTAAGTCCTCTGGTCCTTTCTGGGCCAGACCGCAAACTTTCTTGACCTTCTTCGTGGGTTTTAATTAGTTTTATATAGCGCGAACTTGACCCTGTATCGGGTATCAAAACGCTTTACACAGCACCAGTTGCTTTACATGAGGACACATTCATTTTTTTTAGGCACAGGGAGATTAAGTGATGTGCCCAGAATCACAGGATGTTCACCGTCATTGCAGAGACTCGTACCCAGTTCCCCAGATTTGAGGTCGACCATGCCTAGCCGTTAGGCCAACTCCTCTCCCGGGTTGCTGTTGCAAAGGCTTGTTGGCCGGACAGCGACACCTCAGCACTTGAGATCCTTTGTGGGACAGCTTCTATCCGGCTCCTGATTTTCCTTGACATCTCATGTAGAGTCAAGGTCTCCTTCTTTGCACCTGAAGCGCCCGACATTGGTGGGTATTAGTCTATCAAGACCCTGGTCACTCTTGAGTGGCCCAGACTGTGTCCCCTCGGCTTTCAGGTTCCTTCTATCAAGGATCCACCTGCGGGTTCCACCAGACACTTTTCTTCTTTCCAGTAGTGGCATTTCTTTGAAGACTCCCAATGAGAACGACTGCAGTCTCTGAAGCCAATTCAGCCATATGCACTCGGCTTCACTGGGATAAGTAGCTCTGGTACTTTGGTATCTACTGGTAGGGTGGCTCTCCAACCTTCTATGTTCCAAAGGGTTTCCTCATAAACTATTGGGAGTGGTCCTTTACCTTTAAAATTGCAACTGCGACCCTCCCATTTAATTGTACGTAGCACGCAGTTGTGTTCTCACACCGCACCCATCCTCCGTGGGGTCCCTACTTATTCACCATGGGTGGTTCCTTGGGGTCCCTGCGATTTTACGCATTCTAGAAATTGTTTTGACTCGAGTCATGGTTCTTATTCCACTATTTTGGTATATGGTTTGGTCTCCCTGTGGGTCCCACAGTGTATTAGTGCTACACACAATTGTTTCTGTGCAAAAGTATTGTGTGCTTTATGTTTATCTGCATGTAGAAGATACTGTAAGGCATTTAAGGGGTTATAATAATAAATATATATTCTTATAACAACTGTGTGGTTCTCCTTTCATTTAACCAATACAATAAGGTTAAATTCTGGTAAAACAAGCTGTTTAACATTCCTTCAAAACTAAGCCTGAAGGCTGCTCGCCACTGCTACCATTTGGATAGCTTTCTAAGGTTATCTTTGCTCTCATACATCACCATAAGGTTTGTTTGGACTAGAGCAATGTGCCCATTTCAATTAGTGGACATCATATATCAAGACAACTTCTCACATTTGTGTGCAGAGGTTAGGATTCAAGCCTATGTTGTTTAACCAGATACATCTTTGTATTGATTAACTGAAAACAACTAAGTACTAGGTACATATAATACTAACTTGGAATAAATAAGTTCTACTGAACTTAGTGTTGGGTAAGTCAAGGGTCTAGCACACCCTTTCTCCAACCTTAGAGAGTTTAGTTCCAACTAGGTTAGGTAGGTGCATTACCTCAAAACTATGCCTGAAGGCTGCTCTCCACAGCTACCACTTGGATAGCTTTCTAAGGTTATCTTTGCTCTCATACATCACCATGAGGTTTGTTTGGACAAGAGCAAGGTGCCTATTTCAATTAATGGACATCATATATCAGGCCAACTTCTCACATTGGTGTGCAGAGGTTAGAATTCAAGCCTGTGTTGTTTTACCAGACCCATCTTTGTATTGATTAATTGAAAACAACTAAGTACTAGGTACATATAATACTAACTTAGAATAAATAAGTTTTACTAAACGTAGTGTCGGGTAAGTCAAGGGTCTAGCACACCCTTTCTCCAACCTTAGAGAGTTTAGTTCCAACTAGGTTAGGTAGGTGCAACACCTCACCACACTTAGTATGTCTTCTAAAGGAGATTGCAGTGCCTCTCTGCCCTCTAGATACAGTGAGCTTTAATTCCAAGACTTGCAAGTCCTGTGTTCCTCTAAAAAGCTGAAGACAGAGAGAACTGCAAACACCCACCGCCTGAGAGAGGCGTAACTGCTTGATGATCTTGAAAAGATGCCTGGTTCAGGTGAACAGGAGAAAGTGGGTGGGGGAGGAAATGAGGAGAGGTCAGGAGGTGACACCTTTTATGACCTAGACTCAAACCCTGGCCAGTAGGAACAAGATGGTCCCCACCCGAAAAACTCAGATCTTCTTGGAGATGATAAAGAAGGCCAAGATGGCCCTCTCTTCACCCCTCCTGGAAGAGTGTAGAGTTTACCAAGGAATTTAAATCTCCCTCTGCAGAGTCTAATAACTTAGGAAAGTGAGTAGGGACCTCTGTATCTTGCAAGAGGGACCATTGTTATGACAGGGAACACCAATTTCTGGAACTTGAGAAAGTTAAGCTTAAGCTCAGGCAACAGCAATTGGCCCTCAATAAAGAGTCCCTAGCAGTCCAGAGAGGTAGACAAAGATTGGAACTAGAGTATCGTGGTGGCAGCAACAGTGTCCCTAGAATTAAGGAACATTCTTTTGACAATGAGAACCTGAGCAAGATTGTCCCTCCTTACCAGGTTGGGGATGACATCCATAAATGGGTAACTGCTTTAGAGATGGCCTGTAAAGTTCAGAGGGTCGCTTGAGAGCAGTGGGCAGCTATCTTGTGGCTCTCCTTTATCTGATAAAGGTAGAGATAAGCTCCTCAGTGTTAGCGACAATTACTCAGTACTGATGAGTGCTCTCATTGATGGATTTAGCTTAACCACTTTAAGATGCAAATTCATTTCAATCAATATTTTCATTTTGAAATGCAAACATTTTTTTCCTTCAAATCATCTTGTTCCATCGCCCTCTAAACTGACTTAGTTAAGTGGCAAGCAATTGGTTTTTAAAGAGGCTCAAACCCTTACCTGAAGTTGAACTGCTAGCCTGAGTCGAAGTTGGTGCAACTCCTAAACAATGAACAAAAATACAACAAGTTCTAATTTCTCAAAGTCACATGTATATATATAAATGCAGACCCTTGTGAGGAGCAATGCTTCTCATCCTTCAAGGGAAGTTTAATTAATTAGCTCTGTTTATGACCATACTGAGGTTAGGCAATGGCCATGCATTACTCCCTTGAGACACCTTACCCTTCTCAAGGTAAATTGCAGCTAGGCTGATTACTCAACCATTAATACCATATACATAGGGTCCTATTGATAGCAGCGGGGCTTGTTCAGGCTGGCTTTCACTTTCATTTAATTGTTGTTTTACCACAAATCATCTTTTTCCACTGCACTGAAAACTTACCTAAGGTAAATGCCAAATGTGATTTTTACAACAATAGATGGACCGAAACAGTTACCTAAAGATGAACTGCTACTTTCATTCGAGGTTGGTAAAAATCCTAAACAAATAAAAATATGTCATTTTATATTCTTAAGATCTCATAGATACCAGCTCCTGCGGGGAATAAAATCTTTCATCATTGAAGAAGAGGAGTTCAATTAATTCATCGATCTAGGATTGTACATACTTGGCTCATTAACATCTCAAGTTAACATTCAAAAAGTGTCAATCCTACTGAGAGCCCAGACCTAACGCTTCACACATGCAAATCTAGTAAAACATGTTTCACAGACTTGAATGCACACTACCCTTTTTGGAGTGCTCTAATTCTCTAGACTCTATGTTGAATACAGACCTAAACTTCCAAGCACACATCAATTACAGGGAATAAAATCTGTCAATGTGAAAACAATTGTTTTAATTATCAGTCTTCTTGATGTGCGCCTATCACAACTCCAAAATATATCTTGCCTTTCTCACAATGGTTCTAGATGCTACAGCTATGCTGGTAGTTGGTTCCAGAAAAAATGCATTACTTCAATCTTTAGCACAATTCAATTGTTTCCTATTGACACCATTCGCTGGTCTACATTGTCCAGAAAACAATTCATTCTAGAACAACAAACTATCTTCCTTATAAACATGTCATCTCTGCCACTAAGAGATAGCTCTAGAATCCTGATACCCTCCTACAATCAATCAGGGTTTATAAAGTGAGGCTAATCACCTGATAGGGAATCCAAGTGCTAGCAGGCAGCGGAGGCTTATTCAAACAGCCAGGTCTTGAGGGCCATTTGAATTCTGGAAGTGAGGTGAAGGTCCACAGTTGTTTGGGGATGCTGTTCCAGTTCTTTGCTGCAATGTGGGAGAAGGAGCGCCCTCCACCTCTGCTTCGGTGGATGTGGGCAATATAGGTAAGTGTAAGGGAGGCAAGGCATAGTCTTCTCAGTGGTTGGTGGAAGTTCAAGCAGTGATTAATGCAGGCAGGTCATTGGTTGACTAGAGCCTTGTGTGCGAGGGTCAGCAGCTTGAATTGGCATCTCTTCTATATGAGGAGTGAGTAGAGTTTCTGGACTACCCTGTTTATGGAATAGCCACCCTTCAGAAGTAAGATACTATTTAAGCAATGTTCTCAAGTAGTTCACCATTCCGTTCCCCCAGGGACTCGGATAAATTATTACCTAAATAAAAGCTGGAATATTTAGTGTACCAACCTTATTTGTCCATGTGACCTACACATATAGAATGCTTTTTATTGCAGGATCTCAAGCATCCTGAAAATTATATTATTATTACAAATGCTACCTGTTGTAGGCAAATGAGATCTGCTTCGTATGGTTACCCCCACTTTTTGCTTAATGTTACACCGTTTTTGACTAGTCTGACTAGGATCCTGATAATTAGGACCCCAGTTTATTGGCTTTCTCCTTAAAATGTTATGCATGTACTTTGGTACACTCCAGATTGGATAATGGGGTAACCTTGTCAGTCCCAAGTATATGGTACACATGTACCCAGGGTATAGGTACCACTGAGGCCTCCCATGGACTGAAGCATGTATTATGCCACCCATGAGAGGCCATGCAAAATTGAATTAAAGGCCTGTGTAAGCTGGTGCTTGCACGACTTCCAAAAGATAGAGGTGTTGTAAATATAAAGGTCACTATACTTAAAACCTATGTAACCCCTATAGCATGGCTTAACAATTCTGAAGGCAGGGTGCTGGCTTTTACGTGAGAAGGTGCCCCTGCATGAGCAGAGCCCCTCTGCAACCTTCGGAGACCATTCTCCGGGGTTGTCTGTGACACAGCCAGACATATAGGTAGAGGTGCATTATAACCTCGAAAACGGCTGAAACAAAACATGTCATGTTTGGTATCAAACACCTTGGAATCATACCTTCACACCAGTAACCAGTGTAGAGGTATGATTCCACCCTTCCTGAACAAGCTTTGTGGGTCCCTGGTCTTCCAGGTACCAGCCTTCTCAACCCGAACAGCACACAATGGATGCTGCTGACTGGAGACACATTTCTGTCATCCTGCTGATGAACCAAGCTCGAGCAGAGGAAGGCAACACAATAAGCATACTGTCACTGGGAGGTTTGACCAACTCCTAGCAAGGATTTATTGTATTGGACCTGGGTGGGTACACTTCCAAAATGCCTGGAAGTATGCATGATGGGCACATTTGGTGTCCCTGTGCATAGTCCAATTCAATCCAGTTCTGGGAGCCGTTGGCTCCTGCTCCGGTGTGAAACTGGACAAAGGACTTGGATGTAACCACCCCCTCTCCTAACCCTCCCCTTGGATAGTCCCCTGAATCTGTCTAACCCTCTACCCTGGGTACAAAAGGGCTTACCTGGCTGTAGGACCCTAGATTTGAATCCACTGACTGTCTGGACACTCTGGACTTCGCTGTACTTTGACTGGGCCCGAATTCATCTCCCTCTCCATCCAAAGCGTTGTCTGTGACCTGTGTACCATACAGCCTCTGTGCAAGACCTGTTGGGCATCAAAGACAACTGAAGTATCTCCCTTGGGATGAAGGAGTGACTCCCCTGCATTTGCAAGCACCGTAACTCAACTGACTGGTCAGCTTATCCTGAGCTCCTGCAGACTCCAAAGGCTCCAGCAACACAGGAGGTGGGTTCATACGTTCTTTGAGGTCAGGCTGCCCTCTCACCAAGTTTGAGGCCAGTATCCCTCGTGGGGACCGCATAACCCGAACCACTGTGCACCACATTCATTTGCAAGTGCATACGCTGTTGGTGTTCCCCAAGTTTGTGCTTTGGGCTGTCGATACCCACAACCTCTGTGCACCTTTCATACCAAGATCTTTGGCCTCCTCACACTCTGTGCCCTGCAAGTTGTGGTTTGGGGAAACTGCTAGAGGTTCCCTCATGACTCCTCCGCCTTCGGCCTGTGGGTCCATTTGAGGGACAATCTTGATTTTCTTGGGCTCCTCTGGTTGCTTCAGGCCTGCCCTGGCTCCCCTTGTTGTGTTAAGTCCTCTGGTCCTTTCTGGGCCAGACCGCAAACTTTCTTGACCTTCTTCGTGGGTTTTAACTATTTTTATATAGCGCGAACGTGACCCTGTATCGGGTATCAAAAAGCTTTACACAGCACCAGTTGCTTTACATGAGGACACATTCATTTTTTTTAGGCACAGGGAGATTAAGTGATGTGGCCAGAATCACAGGATGTTCACCGTCATTGCTGAGACTCGTACCCAGTTCCCCAGATTTGAGGTCGACCATGCCTAGCCGTTAGGCCAACTCCTCTCCCGGGTTGCTGTTGCAAAGGCTTGTTGGCCGGACAGCGACACCTCAGCACTCAAGATCCTTTGTGGGACAGCTTCTATCCGGCTCCTGGTTTTCCTTGACATCTCATGTAGAGTCAAGGTCTCCTTCTTTGCACCTGAAGCACCCGACATTCGTGGGTATTAGTCTATCAAGACCCTGGTCACTCTTGAGTGGCCCAGACTGTGTCCCCTCGGCTTTCAGGTTCCTTCTATCAAGGATCCACCTGCGGGTTCCACCAGACACTTTTCTTCTTTCCAGCAATGGCATTTCTTTGAAGACTCCCAATGAGAACGACTGCAGTCTCTGAAGCCAATTCAGCCATATGCACTCGGCTTCACTGGGATAAGTAGCTCTGGTACTTTGGTTTCCACTGGTAGGGTGGCTCTCCAACCTTCTATGTTCCAAAGGGTTTCCTCATAAACTATTGGGAGTGGTCCTTTACCTTTAAAATTGCAACTGCGATCCTCCCATTTAATTGTACGTAGCACGCAGTTGTGTTCTCACACCGCACCCATCCTCCGTGGGGTCCCTACTTATTCACCATGGGTGGTTCATTGGGGTCCCTGCGATTTTACGCATTCTAGAAATTGTTTTGACTCGAGTCATGGTTCTTATTCCACTATTTTGGTATATGGTTTGGTCTCCCTGTGGGTCCCACAGTGTATTAGTGCTACACACAATTGTTTCTGTGCAAAAGTATTGTGTTTTTTATGTTTATCTGCATGTAGAAGATACTGTAAGGCATTTAAGGGGTTATAATAATAAATATATATTCTTATAACAACTGTGTGGTTCTCCTTTCATTTAACCAATACAATAAGGTTGCATTCTGGTAAAACAAGCTGTTTAACATTCCTTCAAAACTAAGCCTGAAGGCTGCTCGCCACTGCAACCACTTGGATAGCTTTCTAAGGTTATCTTTGCTCTCATACATCACCATAAGGTTTGTTTGGACTAGAGCAATGTGCCCATTTCAATTAGTGGACATCATATATCAAGCCAACTTCTCACATTTGTGTGCAGAGGTTAGGATTCAAGCCTGTGTTGTTTAACCAGATACATCTTTGTATTGATTAACTGAAAACAACTAAGTACTAGGTACATATAATACTAACTTGGAATAAATAAGTTCTACTGAACTTAGTGTTGGGTAAGTCAAGGGTCTAGCACACCCTTTCTCCAACCTTAGAGAGTTTAGTTCCAACTAGGTTAGGTAGGTGCATTACCTCAAAACTATGCCTGAAGGCTGCTCTCCACAGCTACCACTTGGATAGCTTTCTAAGGTTATCTTTGCTCTCATACATCACCATGAGGTTTATTTGGACTAGAGCAAGGTGCCTATTTCAATTAATGGACATCATATATCAGGCCAACTTCTCACATTGGTGCGCAGAGGTTAGAATTCAAGCCTGTGTTGTTTTACCAGATACATCTTTGTATTGATTAACTGAAAACAACTAAGTACTAGGTACATATAATACTAACTTAGAATAAAAAGTTTTACTAAACTTAGTGTCGGGTAAGTCAAGGGTCTAGCACACCCTTTCTCCAACCTTAGAGAGTTTAGTTCCAACTAGGTTAGGTAGGTGCAACACCTCACCACACTTAGTATGTCTTCTAAAGGAGATTCCAGTGCCTCTCTGCCCTCTAGATACAGTGAGCTTTAATTCCAAGACTTGCAAGTCCTGTGTTCCTCTAAAAAGCTGAAGACAGGGAGAACTGCAAACACCCACCGCCTGAGAGAGGTGTAACTGCTTGATGATCTTGGAAAGATGCCTGGGTCAGGTGAACAGGAGAAAGTGGGTGGGGGAGGAAATGAGGAGAGGTCAGGAGGTGACACCTTTTATGACCTAGACTCAAACCCTGGCCAGTAGGTACAAGATGGTCCCCACCCGAACAACTCAGATCTTCTTGGAGATGATAAAGAAGGCCAAGATGGCCCTCTCTTCACCCCTCCTGGAAGAGTGCAGAGTTTACCAAGGAATTTAAATTTCCCTCTGCAGAGTCTAATAACTTAGGAAAGTGAGTAGGGACCTCTGTATCTAGCAAGAGGGACCATTGTTATGACAAGGAACACCAATTTCTGGAACTTGAGAAAGTTAAGCTTAAGCTCAGGCAACGGCAATTGGCCCTCAATAAAGAGTCCCTAGCAGTCCAGAGAGGTAGACAAAGATTGGAACTAGAGTATCGTGGTGGCAGCAACAGTGTCCCTAGAATTAAGGAACATTCGTTTGACAATGAGAACCTGAGCAAGATTGTCCCTCCTTACCAGGTTGGGGATGACATCCATAAATGGATAACTGCTTTAGAGATGGCCTGTAAAGTTCAGAGGGTCCCTTGAGAGCAGTGGGCAGCTATCGTGTGGCTCTCCTTTATCTGATAAAGGTAGAGATAAGCTCCTCACTGTTAGAGACAATTACTCAGTACTGATGAGTGCTCTCATTGATGGATTTAGCTTAACCACAGAACAGTATAGGATTAAGTTCAGAGACACCTAGAAGGCACAGAATCATGACTGGGTAGACTTTGTGGATAGTGCCATTAAGGCTCTGAAAGGCTGGTTGCTGGCAGCAAAGTAAATGATTTCAAGGGATTGTACAATTTGACCATGAGAGAACAGATCCTTAATAATTGCCAAAATCAGTTGTTGCATCAAAACCTGGTTGACTCTGATCTGACTTCTCCCCAAAAATTGGGAAAAAGGCAAATAGGTGGGTCAAAACCAGGGTGAAGCAGGGAAATCAGAACAATGGGGGTGACCAAAAGAAGCAAGATGCTAAAGCTTCAGATAAGGGTGGGGACAAAGGTAAAGATGACAAGTCTTCATCAGGGCCCAAAAAACCTGCATCTGGGGGGAGTCACAATCCAACAAAGGGAAAGGCAAAACAAAATCTTGGTGTAACTTATATAAAGAAAAGATCCATTTGACAAAAGATGCCAATTATCCAAAGGCCAAGGATTCACCTCCAACTAATACTACCGATAGGGCAACTGAACCCCCAAGTTCAGTTTCAAGTGGTGGTATAGGGAACAACGGAATAGTAGTGATAACCTTGGGCTCTGAGATGGGTTCTGGCCTAGTAAGAACTCCATCTCAGGCTGTATTTGTCTGTGATGGTGGTGTGGATATTACCACCTTATTTGTCAGTCCCAGTTACCTGGGCAAATACAGACAACAGCCTTTGATTAGTGGCAAGGAGGCCATGGCATACAGGGACACAGATGCAATTGCAACTACGGTGACAAAAGATCTTGTTGACTCTGAACAGATCATAATTGGTGAGATGTACCTAGTGACCAATGCTAACAATGTCAGGACTGATCATTCATTTTCAGTTGTTAATTTCAGCTTGGGAGGGGTAACAAGCCCAAAGAAAGTTGTGGTTAGCACAGACCTTCCAGTGGAATGCTTTTTGGGCAATGATTTAGAAACTTCAGCCTAGGCTGAGGTGGAATTAAGGCCTCATGCAGCAATGCTGGACATCTCTGCAGATGTGTTTGCAGTCACCAGGTCACAGGCCAAACCGATGTCTACTGAACAGGCCCAGGATTCTGAAAAAAGTAGACCAGGTGCCTTCCAAGGGAAGAAACAGGAGGGGTAAGGCTGTGTTTTGCCCCCAGGCTCATAGAGAGAATTACTCTCTCGAATGGAGATGATCTCAGTCCCTGTGAAGGAACTGTCTCAGATAAACTGGTACCTGATCAGGTTAAGTTCTTTGGGACAGGGGGCCCTTCCAGGGCAGATCTGAGTCAGGAGCAGCAAACCTGCCCCTCTCTTGAATCCCTCAGACAGAACACTGCTGTTTAGGCTTCTGGGAGTGTCAGTGGATACCACAGGATCTATTCAGATGAGGGACTCCTTTACTCAGAGGGTCGAGACCCCAAGCCTGGTGCCACCTGGAGGTTGGTCATATCTCTGAGGTTTAGGGGCTTCCTACTCACCTTGGCACATGACATTCCCTAACAGGACACCTAGGCCAAAGTAAGACTTGGGACAGGCTTGACCCTCACTTTCACTGGCCTCACGTGTCAGTGGACACCAAGGAGGTTTGTCACTCCTGTACCACCTGTCAAGCCAGTAGTAAGTCAGGTGGTACCACAAAGACCCCCTTATACCACTAACTGCGGTGGGGGTTCCCCTTGAGAGGTTTGGGATTGACATAATTGGTCCCATGAACCCTCCAACAGCATCTGGGCACAGTTACATTCAAGTGGTGGTGGACTATGCCACTAGGTATCCAGAGGCTATACCCCTTAGAACCACCACAGCTCCAATGGCTGCCAGGGATCTACCTGGACTTTTTTTTTCAGAACAGGTATCCCTAAGGAAGTCTTAACTGACAGAGATATACACTTTATGTCTAGTTTCATCACTGCAATGTGGAAGGAGTGTGTAGTGAATAACAAATTCACCAAACCCTATCACCCACAATGTAGTGGGTTAGTTGAAAGGTTCAACAAAACCCTAACGGGCATGATCATGGGCCTCCCAGAAAAGTTTAGGTGAAAAAGGGATGTTTTGTTGCCCTGCCTTCTCTTTGCCTATGGAGAAGTCCCACAAAAGGGCGTTGGCTACAGACCTTTTGAACTTTTGTTTGGGCTTCCTGTTAGGGGTACCTTGTGGTTGGTGAAGGAGGGATGGGAGTTACTTCTCAAACCTCCTAAGCAAGACATAGTGAAGTATGTACTTGGTCTCCGTTCCAGAATGGCTGAGTACATGAAGAAGGCCAGTAAAAAACCCTGAGGTAAGTCAAGAATTGCAAAACGCTTGACCTGACCAAAATACTGTACTGCCTGGACAGAAAGTATGGTTGTTGGAGCCCGTGGACCCAGCAGCTCTCCAAGACAAGTGGAGTGGCACCCATAATATACTTGAGCAAAAGGGAGAGGTCACCTACCTGGTGGACCTTGGAACTCCCTGGAGCCCCCATAGGGTGCTCCATGTAAACAGGCTCAAACCTGTGCACAGGGCAAACATGGGTTTGCTCATGGCTACTGATGAGGGACATGAGGAAGAGAGTGACCCTCTCCCTGATCTCCTCTCACAGAACCTTGATGATGGCTCAGTAGATGGTGTAGCCTTGGCCTCACTGAGCAACAGCAGATTGATTGCAGGAAGGTCCTCAAACAATGCAGACACATGTTCTCTTTGACTCGTAGTCTGACCACTTGGTGTACCCATGAAGTGGACATAGGTGAGAGTCTGCCTGATAGAAATTGGATTTACCACCTCTTTAACATCACTGCCTAATGGATGTCCTAATCTGCATGTAATATGATCTGTCTCCCCTTTCTCCCGCGCCAGGATACTATACTTTTTAGTAACAGAGCGCGCTACAAAAGCCTCTATAATAATAATAATAATAATAATTTACACGCAGCCTAACCATGTCAGAGGACTGAGGTCAAGAAGATGTTGGAATTGGGAGTGATGGAACCCTCAGATATCCCTTGGGCTAGTCCAGTGGCCCTGGTACCCAAACCTCATACCCAGGGTGGTAAAAGAGAAATTAGGTTTTGTGTGGACTACAGGGGGCTCAATGCAGTCACTAGGACTGATGCTGATCCTATTCCAAGGGCAGATGAACTCATTGACATTTTGCCTCAGCCAAGGTCTTGAGCACATTTGCTGGATATTGGCAAATCAGACTAGCTGAGGATGCCAAACCAAAGACATAATTATCATCCCCTAGTGGGCATTGTCAATTTATTGTGATGCCCCTTGGCTTGAGAATGCACCTGCCACATTCAAAAGGTTGGTGAACAAATTCCTCACAGGTCTGGAAGCCTATAGTGCAGCCTATCTTAATGATATAGCTGTCTTTAGCTCCACCTTGGAGGATCACCTGGTCCACCAAAAGAATGTTTTTGAGGATCTTCAGAAAGCAGGCCTCACTATCAAGGCCACCGAGTGCCAGATAGGACAGAGCAAGCTCGTGTACCTGGGCCACTTTGTGGGTGGAGGCCAGGTTCAACCATTGCAGAGAAAAATCCAGACCATCATGAACTGGGTTGCTCGAACTACCCAGACTCAGGTCAGAACTTTCTTGGGCCTGAATGGGTACTATAGAAGATTTGTGAAAGGATATGGGTCCATAGTGAACCCCTTCAATGAGCTTACATCAAAAAGAAAGTGGACAGTTAGCTGTGAGAAGGCATTTGATGACCTCAAGCAGGCCATGTGCACTGCTTCCATGCTGCAAGGTCCTAACTATTCCAAACAATGAATTGTCCAAACAGATGCATCTGAGTTGGGGGTAGGGGCTGTGTTGTCACAACTTAATGCAAAGGGTCAGGATAAACCAGTAGCTTTTATAAGCTGAAGAGAGAATTGTTGGTCAGCTATTGAAAGGGAAGCCTTTGCTGTTGGTTGGGCTCTGAAGAAGCTGAGGCCATACTTGTATGGCACTCACCTCATTGTTCAGACAGACCATATGCCCCCCTTATGGATAAAACAGATGCAGGGTGAAAACTCCCAACTTTTAGGTGGTTCTTTTCCCTACAGGGGATAGAATATACAGTGGAACATAGACCTGGGAGTAACCATGCCAATGCAGATGGACTTTCCAGATATTTTCACTTAGAAATTGAAAACCCAACTGGGCAATGATAGTCGCATCTCCTTACGTTTGGGTGGAGTTGTGTAGGAAAGTAGGATCTGCTTCTTATGGTTACCCCCACTTTTTGCCTAATGTTACACTGTTTTGACTAGTCTGACTGGGATACTGCTAATCAGGACCCAGTCTATCTTCTTTCTCCTTAAAATGTTATGCTTGTAATTTGGTACACTCCAGATTGGATACTGCGGAACCCTTGTTAGTCCCTAGGTTACACCTGCACCTGGGGTATAGCTACCCCAGAGGCCTCACATGGGCTGAAGCATGTGTTATTCCACCCATGAGAGGCCATGCAAAATGGAACTACAGGCCTGCCAGTGAGGCCTGTGTAAGCTGGTGCTTGCTTGCACCACTTACGAAAGATATAAGATATAGATTTACTATAGCTATAGGTCACTACACTTAAAACCTTCAAGTCACCCCTATAGCAGGCCTTAACAATCCTGAAGGATGGGTACTGGGGTTTACATGAGAGGGTGCCCATGCATGAGCAGAGCCCCTCTGCAGCCTTCAGGGACTATTCTCCTGGGTTGTCTGTGGCACAGCCAGACATATAGGTAGAGGTGCATTATATCTTCGCGATAAATGCTATCTCGAAAATGGCCGAAACAAAACATGTCATGTTTGGTATCAAACACCTAGGAATCATACTTCCCACACCGGTAATCGGTGTGGGGGGTATGATTCCACCCACCCCTCAGAAGCAAGCTTTGGGGGTCCCTGGTCTTCCCATTACTACACTTCTCAATCCAGACAGCACCAAAATGGATGCTGTTGACCAGGGCCACATTGCTGCCCTCATGTTGCTAAGCCAAGCTCGAGCAGAGGAAGGCAGCACAATAGGTATCCTGTCACAGAGAGGTGTGACCACCTCCCAGACAGGATTTAGTGTATTGGAGCTGGGTGGGTACACTTCCAAAGTGCCTAAAAGTCTGCATGAGGGGCACATTTTGGTTTCTCTGGGCATAGTCCCTTCAAACCAATTCTGGGAGCTGTTGGATCCTGCTCTGGCACAAAACTGGACAAAGGGCATGGTTATAACGACCCTCCTGTCCTGACCCTCCCCTAGGAGGGTCCCCTGAATATGTCCAACCCTTTCCCGCAGGTTCAAACGGGCTTACCTGGCTTTAGGACCCTAGAATCAATGTGGACAAGATTCTCAACAAGAAACCACTGACCTTCGACCGTCTGAACACTCTGGACTTTGCTGGACTTCAACTAAGCCCGACTTCATCTCCCTCTCCGTCCAAGGCATGGTCTGTGCCTTTGTATCATACAGGCTCTGTGCAGGAGCTGTGGAGCATCAAGGACAACTACAGTATCTCCCTTGGGGTGAAGGAGTCACTCCCCTGCATTTGCAGGCACGGTAATGCAAATAACCAGTCTGCTGATCCTAAGCTCCTGCAGACTCCAAAGGCTCCAGCAACACAGTAGGTGGGTTCCTAAGTTCCTAGAGATAGAGCTGCCCTCTCACCAACTTTTAGGCCAGTATCCCTTGTGGGGACCACCTAACCTGAACCCCTGTCCATCGGGTACATTTGCAAATGCATATGCTTGTTTATGTTCCCCAACTTTGTGCATTGGGCTGTCGATAGCCCCTAACTCTGCGCATTTTTCGTACCAAGGACTTTGGCCTCCTTGCACTCTAGGCCCTCCAAGCTGTAGTTTGGTGAAACTGCTTGAGGTCCCCTCATGACTCCTGTGCCTCCGGCCTGTGGGTCAATTTGAGGGACAATCCTGATTTTCTTGGGAACCCCTGGTTGCTCCACGCCTGCCCTGACTCCACTTGCTGTGGTGAGTCCTCTGGTATTTGCTGGACCAGACCACAACCCTTCTTGACCTTCTTTGTGGTTTGCCATTGCCAAGGCTTGTTGGTGCTCCCACCGGACACCCACCCCTCAACACTCGACATCCTTCGTCGTACAGCTTGTATCTAGCTCCCAGTCATCCTTGACATCTCCTGGTCCATGCAGCTGTAGAGTTCAAGGTCTTATTCGCAGCTGATGCCTCCTACATTGGTGGACATTCGTGTACCTAACTCCTGGTCACTCTTGAGTGACCCAGACTCTGTCCCCTCTGCTTTCTGGCTCCTTCCATCATGATTGTTTCTGTGCTAAAGTTTTGTGTGTTTTGTGTTTATCTAAGTCTAGCAGATACTGTGAGGTATTTATCATTTAACCAATACAATAAGGTTGCTTTCTGGTAAAACAAGCTGCTTAACATTCCTTCAAGACTAAGCCTGAAGGCTGCTCTCCACAGCTACCAATTTTCTAAGGTTATCTTTGACCTCTTAAATCACCATAAGGGTTGTTTGGACAGGAGCAAGGTGCCCACTTTAATTAGTGGACATCATTTACCAGGCGAACTTCTCACATCTGTGAACTGATGTTGACTTTTTGTTGGCCATGAAACCCTGACGTATACACAAGGTTTTATGTCAAGACAGGAGGCTAGCATAATGCATTAACTTTAATTTCCCACTTCTGAGCAGCACTATTGAAAGCTTGTAGAATCTTTACACATCACAATCAAAGAGAACCTTCAAGTGCATAAATAACATGAGGCCGCAATCCTCTTCCTCTTTTGTTTGCTGCTACTGAGCCGATAAGTATTGGTCTATTTTTTTTTAATTGTATTTGATTTAGTGATAATAAGTGAAATGATTCATTCATAGTTGTTTGTGTGGTGTACTGTTGTTGTGAAAACACAATTTATGGGTGTTTGTGAGTTTGTATTTTTAAGGGATTTTTTAACTGAGAGTATGCATTTTGAATTTTTAAGATTATTCATTTTATTACCTACTGGCGGTCGCCAGTAGGTATTTATAGTTAGGATTTTTTTCCTATGGGATTTCTGAAAATTCTATGTCAGGAAAATGGCACATTTTGTTTCTGAGCAGCCCCTGAAAATATGGGGGGGTTTCGTCAAGGGGGGCCGAGAAAAAAGGGGGGTCCCAAAATGCGTTTTTCCCATTCATTTTTCCATAGGGCGGTTGGAATCACTTTTAGCTCGAACGGCTGAATGGATTTATACAAAACTTGGCAAAATTGTAGATTTGGTTTGCCCGACGTGCCTTTGCTATGTCTCAATATATGTGCTCCAGTGGATTTTGAGAAATTAACATTTGAAAAAACAGATATATCTGTGACAGCGTCCCGGTTAGCGCCCCGGTTCGCGTACCTGACGCGTAATGGAAGTTCGCGAGGAGAAGCGGATTGGCTCCCCGGTGACTGTCAACATTCTAAACAGTCCGGAGCAGCCGCCATCTTGTGTCTCGGTAGGATCGAGACACAAGAGGTGGAAAAAACAAAGTGGGAAATGAGCATAAGGGGGCAGAGTACATCCTCCCTGACCCCATAGGTTTGATGAGGGGGCAAAAAAAAAAATTATTATCGTTTTTTTTGCGGGGGGAGCGCCCGGTACGCGCACCGGGAAGCGGTCCGGGGAGCGTAATATACGGAAAAAGGAATGAAAGAATGTTCAAATATTGTATGTTTATTGATTGTTCTTTTTGTTGTATTTTTTTATTTTTATTTAAGTACCAACATGTAGGTACCAATGCAGAGTCTAAAAATAAATATACACCGTTTTCTTTGTAGATATCTTGCATGTTGTTTCAGAAGTTATTGTGGTATATGGAATTCATAGCATAATCTGTGAGGAAAGCAGAAAGAACATGGAGGCAGGAGATGATAAAGAGATGTTAAATACACATTGGAGATAATATAGTGGGAGAAAGGAAGTAACTATGAGCAAACTTTCTAAGTAACACAAAAAAAGTTGCACAGTATATTTTAAGTCTCAGTTTATAATTTATCTTTTTGGGTACTATTTCATAATTTTCATATTAAAAAGAATAATGTTTCAAACAATTTTAACTTTTAAAATTTAAATTTATTGTTCTGATTTTTCATAATCTAAGAGAATTTGTAGCATTAAATCATCAGGAATGTCCTCCTTTTCATTCCAAGAATCACATTCACATTCTTCAGCACATTTTAATAATTCTTGGTCTACTGATTCATCCATAAAGTCTAGTTCTTCTTTTTCTTGGTTTGGATTGCTTTCAATCTTAATTTCAAATGAAATTGTAGTTTCTTTTGGCTGTGCTTCCATTTTCTTGCTGTAAATTGCATAAAAAAATATATCAGTGGAGATAGGGCACTGTTGGGTTTAAGTTCAGACAGGTGCTTGTGAGTTTTTAACAGTGAAGTAATCTTTGGGCAGTGCATGGTTTCAGGCAGGAAGTAAAACTATTGAAAAGTGCCTGTAATGAAGCCTAAGTAAATTCATAATTATACCACAGAAGCCTAACTCAATCAATAATTTAAATAATTAAGTCTTTCTCAATGACTAACTCTTATAGAGGGACAGTATGTAACTATCTGAAAAAGTTTTCCTTATTTAATTTAAAGTGCATAACATAGTTCTCCTTTCAAATTTTTAAAATGATATCTTACCTTTGAAAAAGAAGTTAAAGTTCACATTCAATATGCTCTTGAAATGTACTTCAGGAAGTAGTAGTCAAAATGGCTGTGTTTCTCTCTCTTTCTTTATATATATTCAGGTACATAACCAATCAAATGTCATGAAATAATAGTAGAAAATGAAAGTAACATTTTAATTGGTTGTCAATTCTAACACTTCATATGTGTTTATGTCATGTAATTTACCTCAGGATATTTAGTCAGTCCTACAGCATAATTTTCTCAATGGAATTCCATCAAATTTGGGTAAACTGCTATGTAGTAGGGCCTATTCTATATTTGATGAAAGTGTCTTCAGTGGTTTTTCTGTAGATTACTTTCCCACCTTTTTTTAGCGAGCGCTCACCGGTGCGCGCACCGGTACGCAAACCGGCAGCGTTACGGGAGTCCTCCATTTTGTGTATCGGTAGAATTGAGACACAAGATGGAGGGGAAACAATGTTCGGAATGGGTAGAAGGGGGCACGGTAGATACTTTGTGACCCTCTAGGTTTTCTAAGGGGGGCTTAGGACGCTCATATAGGCAAAAAAAAAATAATTATTGAAAAATTTCGTGGGGGAGCGCCCGGTACGCGCACCGGTAAGCGAACCGGGAAGCGTACTTTGGTGAAAAATAGTGAAAAAAGTTAGAAAAAGATAAACGTTTAGAATGATCAGAGGTAGGGTAGCTCTGAAAAGAGCTATTGGGTTCTGTGGCTGATTTAGGTACCTACAAGTAGGTTCCAATGCACAGTTTTAAATTCAGGAGGAATATTCTATTCCCCTCATCTGAGAAGTGCACACCATCTCCTCTGTAGATGTCTTGCATGTTGTAATGCAAGTTATTGTTGTATATTGAACCCATTCTAAAGTCTCTCATGTAAGCAGAAAGAGATTTATTCACATGTTTCCGTGCTTTCTCAAATTGTGGACAAAATTGGTTGGACCAGTTCCATTTCTGTCTTTGGCATATATTGGAATATACCAAGGCAGTTTGGGGAAAAAGTGTCATCAATTGATGAAAGGTGTCCTTTAAAAGCATTTCCAGACCAATCCCAGTCATAGTGCCCAAATAATTTCCACCACAGTGCACTATTAAGAGGTCAGGGTTCGGCAGATGCATAAAACAATTATAATAAAAACATATAAAATATATTTTTCATTTAAAAGAAGTATACATTTTACAGCTTTTGATATTTGCTATTAAAAAACCATTGAAATTCACTGAAAAAACCATAGGCTATAGTGATGTCATTTGAGATGTCATCAGTGATGTCATCAGTGATGTCACTGACCATGTCATGAATGATGTAATATGTGACATCATCAGCAGTGGATTGCGGATGCGCGATATATAGTTAGTGCAACTAACTATATATGCGAATTTCAATGGTTTTGTGTGAGTAAAATAAGGTTTTGTAAATGCTAATCCCTAACTATATATGGTCTATAACCTATGGTTTTTTCAGTGAATTTTCGAGGTTTTGTAAATGCTAATTCCTAACTATATATGGTCTATAACCTATGTTTTTTTCAGTGAATTAATATATTACTGAAAAAGTTCATTGTTCATTGTTGGTTATTGTTCAAGATTAGGAGTAAATTTGGCCAAGTTAGTACTGATTTTGAAGAATCGCCTCTGCGCACACATTTCGGTACAAGTTTCATTTATCAAGTATGTTTTTAAACATTTTGCTCTGGCTTACAGTGTAATTAGTTTTATTTTCAAATCCGGTAGCACGAGCACTCTCAGGCTTTTCCTCCGTGTGGTATCAGGTTGGGAGAGCGAGCTCCAAGACACACACGTGCACGTAGAGTCGCTCTCCCATTGACTAACATTGAGGTTGTTTTTTAGGGCTTGTTTTACTGCTTCGCTTTGTTTCATGGGAAATTAACTCTACGGGAATTGGTTCTATGGAAACGAAGCTTCGTGTAGACCGGTTTACAGAAAGCGGCGGTTGATATTGAATAGAGTTAAAAAGTGATATTTATGTAGCGAAAAGAGTGAGTAAATGAACAACGGGTTTGTTTTAAGGGAAAAGGGGGATATTAACATACCTTTTGAACATAAATTAATTAATTTGATTTTTGAAAATGGAAAATGCTAATACAACAGCAGGAACATTTTTTTAGAGAAATAATTAATAGGGAATTAAAGGAGACAATACAGGAGACAGTCAAGCAAGCTTTACGGAAAAGAAAAAATTCAGGGGAAGAGAAGTATTTTTCAGTATCAGAGGAGGAAAATGAAAGAGGAAAATGTTTAAATAAGAGAAAAAAATTAAATGTTAAGAAGGGTCATAGTGGAGCCCCAAGCAGCTCAAATATGAGAGGTATCCAACACGATGCAGATTAGATCCAGTCGTACACTGTAAAGAGAGGTAAAGCATCTGGTGATGTTTATAATTTAAGTGATGAAGAGTTTGATGAATATATTCTGTACCTTAAATATAAGGATGGTTTAGGTGAGGAGTTTGAGGAGATCGGAAAAGATAAAGTTAAGGATTCGGTTGTTGATCCATTTGGTGAGGTTTTGTTTAGCTCGAAGGACATAGGACACCCTAGAGGAAAAGCTTGGCGGCCACTGGAACATGTGGCAGACTATATTAAGTTTACATTAAGGACACTTCTGAAGAAGGAAGAGAGGAATAGCATGTGAGCTCAATGCTCTTGTCCTAATAAAGAGGAAAAAGTTACTTCAACTCCTAACATTGACCCAGAGATAATAACATACCTATTTAAAATGGGAAAAGACCCTATAAAGGTTTAAGACAGGTCGTTAAAACAGTGTCAGGATAAAGTGTTTGACATTTTGAGGCCATTGGCTAAAATTTTTGATGCTGTGGAGAAGGCCCATCTTAAGAATTTAGGTGTTGACCTTGCTTTACTGCGTGGGTGGTGCCAAAAGGCAATTTGCTTTTTAGGCAATGTGAATGCAGAGCTACTATCAGAAAGGAGGAAGACTATCCTGATGAGGATTAATCCTAAATTATGTGATTTAGCTGTAAATGAGTCTAGTGAAGAAGCACATGGATTATTATTCGATGAAGAAATTGTCAAATCCTTAACCAAATACGTGCGTACATTTGCTAGTCTAGACAAAGCACATTTTTCAATGCGCAGAGTCTTCAGTAATAATAGTATTTATGGTTGGGCCGGTAGAAGGGGCCAAGCTGCCAGCCGTGCAAATTTTAGAGCTTATTATCAGAATCAAGGAGGAAGTGGATACACTAGAGGACAAGGGAATTATAATTTCTTCCCACAAAGGGTAAGACGCCAGGCTTGTGGCACAAAAGGAAGAGTACAAAGCCAGGGCCAGAATCAGTACCAGGGTGAGTATGAAGATTGGTTCGCCTTTTATCCCGAAAGGTGGAGCAGGAAAATGTATGTATTACATAGTAAATTTGGAGGAAATAACCAAAGATGCATGGTTTCTAAAGACAATAGGAGGTTTTCAAGCAGATTTCAATTCAAACCGTATTCAAGTGAAGTTACCACATGAGCTGTTTTTTTCAAGAAGATTTGTTAAATATAGTGGAGAACGAGGTCTGTATGATGTTAGTAAAGAATGCTATTTTGGAAATAGCAGAAGAAGAGAAAGGTTTTGGAAGTACGCTGTTCCTAGTAGAAAAGAAGGAGAAAGTTTGGAGGCCGGTTATGAATCTGAGGTCCTTAAACCAACTTTGTGACTTATCGTCATTTCATGATGGAGGGCATTCATCTTTTAAGGGCTTTTCTTTAAGAAGGAGATCGGATGGTGAAAATGGATCTAAAGGATGCATATTTTTCTATTCTGATAGCAAAGGAAAGTAAAAGGTAACTACAGTTCAGGTGGAAGGGTCGGTCATTTCAGTTTCAGTGTCTTTAGACTGTTTTCTGCCCTTGGTGCTTTTCCAAAGTGATGAAGTCAGTGGTACGTTACTTCAGGGAGAGCGGTATAAGGTTGATAATTATTCTGGATGATATTTTGATAATGAATCAAGATCTGGTGAGTTTAAAGGAACATTTGATTTTTGTGAATAAGACTTTTGTAAGTCTGGGTTTTCCAATACATTTGGAGAAATCCGTTTTGGAGCCAGTAAAGAAAGTGAAGTTTCTAGGGTTTGTGGTGGATACTGTTGCATGCCAATTGTGTTTTCCAGAGAAGAAGGTGAGAAAGATAAAGAAAGAAATTCAGAAGGTAATAAACAGGGAAAGAGTTTCTTTGCGAGATCTGGCAAGAGTTATTGGTCTTCTGTCATCTTCGGGCTTTACAGTGTTTGAAAAAGTCAGGTATCCACAACTTTTATCCCCACTACAGTGGTCAATGAAATCCAAAAAGTCTGCTCAACCCCTGGGAGTGTTTTTTCATTTCATAAACTTTATTCGATTGTTTGTAAAACAAATCATAAAAGTATACAGATTAAAACATTACAAACATGAATTGTTACGAGAGGGGAAGTACATGACATAATAAAGAATAATAAAACATGGACTAGCAGCAGTGGTTAAGATGGACATAGTGTTAAAAAACCATTCTTTTTCTTGCCGTAATAGATTTTAAAATGAAGGTTGTGGTAAAGAAACATCAATCTGGGGTAACAAGAGAGAATAAGAGTTTCATAGCATTACCGGTGGTAGACACAGAATATTTCTTGAACAATGGTTTGAGGTAGAAAATACGCAGGGATTTGTACAAGGGACATATTAGCATAAAGTGCTGAGTACTTTGTTTAGTTAATCCGTCACAAGGACAGGGGGTGGCAGAATAAAGTTTCATATTTGGGAATGCCACCAGGTTATGCACAATGCCTAGTCTTAATCTTGTGAGGACAAATTGATGGGACCGTCTGCTGACAACTTTGAGGTACATGGGGGGGCCAAATCCTTCTTCTTTGTTGGAAAAATAAAAAGCGTGAGTTGAGTAATCTCTAGTTTGAGCTCTACGCTTATTATGTTTGTCTCTCAAATATTCCCCTTTGACCTCCAGTTTAGATAAAGCAGTTGCACATGTTGGGTCTTCACGTACATCCAGATCGTAGAGTTCCTTAAAGGTTGAAATAACATACTTTAACCATGGAATTTGGGAGACATTATCCAGGTGCAGACAGTCTTTTTTTTTTTGTTGTAAGACATTTATTATAAACAAATGAAAAAGAAGATGCACACTGCGTCACGCCAACAACCCGGAGGCAGGCCGCTATCAGGTAGGTCATACAAAGATTTCAGAGAAACAGATCAGAGGCCGTCATCCGGCTGGGTTAATCATTCAGAGGTAAACATGAAACACAATAAAATCTTTAGCGTGTGCAGTGCAACTTCAGCGAGTAAACGGTCTTACTTTTCTCACAGTGCTGCTGACAATTGAAAGATAGCGAAAAATCAATGAAGCCGCCCCTAAGTAAGCAGCGGTCAACCACCCGCTACAGCGGCCTATGAAAAGGATGTGTCTGTCAGCACCATTTTTCTCCCAACAGGACCCCCCAACAAGCTAAACCAAAAACGTCAAACATAGGTGCAAGTACATGGAAACAGCATCCATACAACACTTCAGTCCACAAAAGGGTCTTGTGGGCCTGCCACAGGTCGTTCAGATAGAGGGCCAGCCATATTCAGGGCGGGCATGTAAAGGCATCTTGTCTGTGCACGTATAGGCAAAGGGCGTGTGGAGGGGGGGGGGGAGGGGTAATGAATAGGCCACAGAAGGGCCAGTGGGATGGGGGGGGGGCAGGGACACAATCCGGGTCAGTGGGGGCAGCAAACGCATAGCGTGCGTCTGGGCAGGGCCTGTCAGTGTCAGCGCGGGACTGCGGGACCACAATCATTAACCTACGCAGCGCGCACCTTCAGCCCATGTCGTCTGAAACACTCATAGCACGTGAGGTGCCTGGGGTGTCTGAGCTCGTGCGTTCTTTAGTCCACTGTATAAACGGGCCCCATATGTCAGTGGGTCTGGAAGCGGTGGGCATGGTTTCCCAGTAGTGCGTCAGTTGTGTGTGGCCGTAAGTCACATCTCTAATCCAGCTCTCAAGAGAGGGGAGGGCCGGTCTGCCCCAGTGCAGTGCGATCTGTCGTTTGGCGTATAAAAGGAGTAATGCATGCAGTCTCCTGTCGCAGGGCTCAGTGTCCTTAACATACCCCAGCAGACCCAGCAGTGGGGACGGTGAGTCATTCCTTTGTGGGATTTGATTAATGGCAGTGAAGACCTCCGACCAGTATACACTCAGCTTGGGGCAGCTCCAAGCCACATGAATAAAGGACGCATCATCACCCCCACACTTCCAGCAAGAGGCATCCTCACGGATACCCATTCGGTGTAGTAGTGTCGGAGTGCGGTAATATCTGTGTAGGAATTTGAAGTGGATAAGCCGCAGTCGATAATTTGGGGATAGGGCTGTGAGTTGCGTACAGCAATACTCCCATGTGTCGTCCGGTAACTGGTCCCCCAGGTCCGCAGCCCAAGCGGTTTTGGCCGTGGCCACTGTCACCGGGGCCTGTTCCTGCATGCAGTTATATAATCTGGACACCAGCTTTTTGGGGGAAGGTCGTGAAAGTAAGTTTTGGAGGGCGGCTAGTGTGCAAGGTTCCTCCGGGAAGCACGGCCCTATCTTCTTGCAAGATTCCCTAAGGGAATGATATAGTAATTTGTCAGCAAACGTGTAGGGCTGGTCGTCCCCATCAGCAGGCATCTCGAAAAAAGTGCCATCTGGATATAGGTCAGCGAAGGTGAGAAGCCGATTTCCACGGATAGTGAGGACGTCACCTCTTGCTGTCAAACAAGGCAGCATCGGGTTGCCCCTCAGGGGGACAGCTGGCGCATAAAGCAGGGAGAGACCGGCTCGTTTCTGAAGTTCGCGCCAGGACCAGCGGACCATTTCCACTGTGTCTACCTCACGCGACGGGCATGTAACTTTTCCATATAGTGCCACTCGTAATGGCAAGGGGGCGACCACTGCTAGTTCCACCGCCGCATGTGGCTGGTAGGGGGTGGGGTAGGCCCAGAAATGCAGGAACTGAGCTTGCGCACAGAGTGAATAGAGCTTCAAGTCCGGGGCACCCAGGCCCCCCTGTCGGAGCGGAAGCGTGCGTAGGTCCCAGGAGGCTCTGGCTTGACCGCCAGCCCACACCAGTTTCAGCAGCAGTGAGCGGACACGGGCGTGGAAGTGCGCTGTCATAGGCAGTGGTACGTTGACGAACAAATACAAGAATTTGGGGAGGACCACCATTTTAGCCAGTGCAATTCTCGCGACCAGGGACAGCGGTAGTCTGTTCCAGACCTCGACCTTCCCTTCCAACCAGTCCACCGCCCTACCGAAATTCAGCGACCACAACTCCTGCACATCTCGGCTGATCCAGATGCCCAAATACTTGACAGCTTCCGTCTCCCATCTGAGGGGGTAGTCAGGGGCAGGGCGATCAGTGCTCTCCGTCAGGGGGAAGGCCACTGACTTCGACCAGTTAATGGATATCCCCGCCAAGCCCTCAAATCGTACAAATTCCCGGAGTAGCGGGCTCAGGTTATCTTTAGGATTCAGGACGTACAAGGTGACATCGTCCGCGTATAGCGAGATCAGTAAGCTTCTAGCACTAAATCCGATGCCCCTGGCGGTGTGGTGCTGCCTAATTCGAGCCGCTAGCGGCTCCATCGCAATCGCAAAGAGGAGCGGGGACAGAGGGCAACCCTGCCTAGTACCCCTTGAGACACTGAATGGCTTGGAGACGAGACCATTAACGCTCACCCGGGCTCTGGGTTCCGTGTAAAGGAGCTTGATCAGGGTCATGAAGTTCTGGCTGAAGCCCATCCGCCTTAGTACACTGAAGAGGTAGGGCCACTCTAAGGAGTCGAAGGCTTTGGTGGCGTCCAGAAACACCACTGCCGCCTGTACTGATGGGTGTAAATAGTGAAGGACCGAAAAGATCGTTCTGAGATTATGTGATGTCGCGCGGGCAGGGATGAATCCCGATTGATCTGGGAGCGCTATCATAGGCAACATCGGTTGTAATCTATCTGCAATGACTTTCGCGTATATCTTAGCATCCACGTTTATAAGGGACAGGGGCCTATAGGAGTCTAGCTGCTGTTCATCTTTATCCGGCTTGAGGAGCGTGATAATTAGAGCCTCACGCATGGAGTCTGGAAGGGAATTTGATTCGAGAGCCTCGACAAATACAGAGTGTAGTCTCGGCGCTAGTTCAGCTACGTAGGTTTTATAGAAGGAGGTGGTCAGGCCATCTGGGCCAGGAGCTTTATTGGCCGGCATGCTTCTAACCACCTGGGCGATATCTTGTATTGTGACGGTGAGGTCCATGTATTGTCTGTGGTTGTTGTTGAACTATACGAGTGCTATGGAGTCAAGAAAGTCTCGCAGTGATGCCGGTGCCGTGGGTTGTCTTGAGGTGTACAGGGTAGCATAGAAGTCTGCGAAGGCGCCTAACACTGCCTCTTGGCCTACCACTAGGTGTCCGGTGTTATCATAAATAGTGTGGATATAGTTTGATTGTGTGCGAGGAGCAATCAGCCTGGCAAGGGTCCTGCTCAGCATATCTCCCTTCCCATACCTGCGCGCCTCTGCTTGTTTCCCCAGAAACCGCACCTCCCGCTCCGCTTCCTCATTAAAGGCCAGCAATTTGGTTTTTAGAGCGCCAGCAATCTCCAACGACGGGTCAGAGCTAAAAGCAACATCAAGGTCTTTCAGTTCCACCTCCAGTTTAGCTAACGCGTCCCTTATGGTGCGTAGGACCCCTGCTTTTCGTGCTATACATTGACCTCTGATTACAGCTTTAAAGGCATCCCACACAATAGCCTCAGATGTGGCAGACCCAGCATTCTCAACAAAGTATTTAGTGATGTCCTCTCTTATCTCCTCTACGAACACAGGGTCTGTGAGCACGTGTGGGGGAAGGCGCCATTGGAACGCCCTATGTATAGTGTCGGGGGGGGTGCAATTCCAACATACACGGAGCATGGTCTGACAGTGATCTAGCCATGATATCAACATTCGACACCCATGTCGCAACTTCAGGAGACACCAACCAGAAGTCTAGCCGCGACCATGCAGCTTTATGGTAGGTGTAACAGGTCCCCACTTTTGCTCCCGGATTTCTAGCTCGCCACACATCTGAAAGCAGTCCCTCATTCATGATATCAGAGATCGCCTGACGCGCTCTAGTGTGCTGCGGTCTGCTCACACCTCTACGATCCATGTCGCCATTTACTACAATGTTGAAGTCCCCCCCCAACACAACCGTCTGGCAATTCAGCAACACAATTTTCGCCCAAACATTTCTGAAAAAGTCAGGATCGTCCACATTGGGGCCATAGATTGCAGCTAGGACAATGGGTCGCCCCTGTAAAGACCCATGGAGCAGGACATACCTTCCCTCCACATCCCGCACCTGGGAGTACTCCCGCCAATCCAACCCTCTACTAATGAGTATGGCAACGCCCCTCGCATAATTTGAGTAAATGGAAGAATAAACGTGCGCCCATCTGGAATTTTTCAATCGAGCTGAGGGGGTGACATTCAGATGGGTTTCTTGTAGGAAGCAAATATCTACATTGTGTCTGGACAATATGCCATGCAGCAAACGGGCCTTCTTGAAGTCCCCAAGGCCTCTAATGTTCCAAGTCCAGAGTTTGATACCCCCCATTAAAGTACTTGACAGCATCTAGCCCCCACCACATATCCCCGCCCCCGGAGGCCATTCGGGCACCCAGACACCATAGTTGCAGACACAGCGCGCAAATATATAGGCATGTGTAGTAGTACATTGCACCAGATATGAACCAAAACTCGCAACTTTTGAAAACCCCCCATCCACCCCCCTCCCTCAGCAACCCCCCAATTAGGTCGTGACATATCCCAGAAACATGCACGCAGTGCGTGGAAATACCCCAACATCAACAACAAAGGGAGGCACCCCATGAGGCGTGGTGCGCTCGGCAAACACCCCCGTATACGCGGGGTGGCTACAGTTAAACTTTAGGGTTCCTGGGTTCTGGCAGTGCCCCCCATCCCGTAGTCCTCAAGGTCCGCAGACAACCAGTGTCCCAGAGGAGGCGCGGAGACAGCAGCAAAATTTGGCGCACAAAAGCGTCTCAATGACTTACCCCCAATGAGTAAGTTCGGGAGGAGCATACCTGTGCGAGAGGCTGATCTGGGCTCCCAACCTCAATGCAAAGAGTAAATTTGCAGCCGTGCAGGGTGAGCGTTGTAGAGTTCTCAGTCATTGTCACTGAGTTGCTCCGAGGCTTCCTCAAGTCTTGGCGATTTTCTCCTGGCTCCAGCACAAATGTGTTTGGCGAACTTGAGGGCAGACTTGGCGTCAGTGAAGAAGTGAGAGGTGTTTTCGTGGTGAACCTTCAGCTTTGCCGGGTACAGGAGAGAGTAGGGCACGCCAGCTTGCAGTAGAATTTTCTTTGCTGGTAAGAATTCCTTACCGGCCGCTTGCACCAGGGGGGTGAAATCCGGGTAGAAGGAGATGTGATTGCCCTGATGTGTGATCTTACCCTTCTCTCTCGCCAAGCGTAGAATGACGTCCCTATCTTGGTAGTTGAGCAGTTTAGCCAGAATTGGACGCGGTGGGGCGCCCACCGGGGGCTTTTTCCCAAGGGACCTGTGTGCTCTCTCCACCGTGAAAACCGGGGACAGATCCGGATCGAACAGTTCATGCAGGAGGCTCGATACAAACGATTCCATCTTTCCTGTGTTTGTAGTCTCTGGAATGCCTGTAATGCGGATGTTGGATCTCCTGGAGCGTGCTTCCAAATCGTCCGACTTGGCGCGCAAATTGTCGATTTCCCGCTCCAGCGTCGTGATGTGTCGCTTGGCCTGTTGCTGGAATTCGCAACATTCAGTTTGCCTATTTTCGAGACAGTCCAGTCTTTTTTCGTGGGTGTCCACCTTTGCCTTCACGGTTTCGAGTTGCGCCGCCATGTTATCAAGCTTGGCATCTATGCTCTTCAAGCTGGTTCTCACCTCCATGATGAGGGCCCCAAAATCTATGTCCGGGGCAGCACCTTGCGATGACGATGCGCCAATATCCGACTCCATCGCCGTGTTCTTCGGTGGTTTTCTATTGTCAAAGCTCAGTTTAGATTGTTTGGCGTCATTTTTCCCCATCTCCGCAGTCTAGAGAAATCCACCGGCCACTTAATGGGGCAGCACCTTTCTGCGCCACTGCCAGCAAGTGCCCCGTTAGCTCGTGACTGCCCAGGCGGTGCCAGTGCGCGCCAGGCGTGACTATGCAAACGCGGTATGTCGGGCCAGCCGCGTTAAGGACCGCTGTAGGTGTCCAGTGAGGTCATCAAACTACCGCGCGCGGCTAGGGCCTCCTCAGGGCCCAAAATGGCGGGCTCCCGCAGTGCAATGGGGGATCCACTCGCTCCGCTGGAAAAGCGCAGCTCAGGGGCTCCAGGGGATCAGGGCTGCAAGGCGCCTCTCCGTGCGTGCGGCGGTGTGCCCCGCCGAGTTTAAGATCAGCGGGAGGCCCAGGCGCAACTGCGGAACGGTAGGATCATCAAGGGAACCCAGTCCCTCCGTAGCACCTTCTCACCTCCTCTTCGGCCTCCGCAGTGATGTAGATGGTGCAGGCGCAACCTCTCCGTCCTCCACCGGGCTCCACACAGGTCAGCGCCGCCCCCGGCGGGCGCAGGATCACTTCTCCACGGCGCGGCTGTTCCCGCCAAGCCGCTCCGGCCTCCGCTAGCTCCCCGCAGCCTCTCGCCAGGTTAGATCGTTGTCGGCTGCAGCGGGGGTTCAACAGTGAGACGCCTTCGGCAGTGTCGCAGCAAGCGACGGTCCTTCGCAAGGTCCGCTCAATCTGCAGGGGCCTCCGCAGCCGCGGCCCACAGTGTCTCGCGGCTCTCAGCTAGAGACACTTCCGGTGAGGGTCAGGACCAGCCCGCCTGCCGGCGAAAATGCAGTCCGTCTCCGCTTCTAAGGAGAGCCATCTCCGCGCTCCAAACTCGGGCTGGAGGATCACCTGGGTGTAATGAGCAGAACCCAGGAGGAATGGGGGTCTGCAGTCGCCAGGAACAGGATAATTAAAGGATTAATCGGAGTAGCCGGCGGAGCTCACTCAGAGAGCGGCCATCTCGCTGCTCGGCTAGCCACGCCCCCCAGGTGCAGACAGTCTTTGATTATTTCCTTGGTAAAGCTGGTTTCGTCCTTGGACCAAATAGATCTCCACACCATTAAGGGTCTCAGTCCTATTAGGTCAGATATATAGTCCAACCCTAGTTATTTGTGGGTCAGATCAGTGAATGCCGAAGGAGGAAGACAAAGTAGTCTTTTTAGAAATAGATTTTCCAATATTTGCAGGTCCCTTTGAGTCCAATGTCCCCAAACCCCTGAACCATATAGTGCTATAGAGGCACATCTGTGTCTGTAAATATTCAACATTTCCGGTATACGTCGACTTCCCAATTTAGTTGCAAAGCGAAAAACACTTAAAGAGGCCTTACCCATCCTAGCTTTTACATTATGTTGCTCTGGGGTCCAAGACCCTCCATTGTTGAAGGTAATGCCCAAGTAACAGAAATCATCCACAACCTCAATGCGATTTTCCTTAAAGTAAAAAGGTTTAAGATGGTGTACTTTCTTACTGCATGCCATGATAAATGTGTTTGAGTTATTAATTTTTAGTTTCTTCCCCTGTATAAAATCATGGAAACAATTCATGAGTTTCTGGAGGCCTATTGGGGTTCTTGAAAGTAGGACAGTATCATCGGCGTAAAGCAACACCGGGATAGGTTGACCGTCTGCTTGCGGGGCATCAGCTTGGACCTTTTTCAATTCCTGCTCGATTGAATTTATAAAAAGAGAAAAGAGCAGCGGGGCCAACACACAACCCTCTCTAATACCCGATTTGACCCTGATCTTTCTCGTACATTCCCCCTCTGGGCCATAGCGAATCTGGGCAGATAAGTTAGAATAAAGTCTTGCCAGGAAATATATAATCGCAGTCGGTGCCCCAGGAACCCTGTTTGGCTTTAGTGTATTTTCCTATTAGGAGATCTAAATTAATACACTGTTCTATAGTGCCAAGGCCCTTTCTAAAGCCATATTGGGAGGCTGCGAGAATATTATTGCCTTCGACCCATTCTTCCAGGCGTAACAATAGGACCCTACTCATGATTTTTAATGAGGAATCCAGAAGGGAGATAGGGTGGTAGTTCTTAGCCTCTCCTATATCTCCATTCTTGTAGATTGGTATAATTACAGATTCACTCCAGGTTGACGGGGTAGTATCGTCGAAAGCGGCGTTAAATACTTGAGTCAGTAGGGGGCTCCATAGGGCCAGGTCGGTTTTGTAAAGGTCAATCGGGACCCTGTCTGGTCCGGGGGCTTTCCCCCCTTTACTCTTACTGATTGCCATGTCGACTTCATGGAGGGTGATTCCCAGTGTCTGTTCGGGTATGATGGGGTTATTACGGGAATTATCCTGGTCCTTCCCAATTGGGTCAAAGGTCCCGGTAAAATGTAGGACCAAGCTATCCTCGCTAACTTGTGCAGTAAGAACTGGAAATTCTTCCTTCTGGAGGAATGGACTGTTAACGGTACTCCAGAACAATTTACTATCCCGTAAGGCTGCAGCCTTAGTCAGGTCTTCCCAGGCTAGCTCTCTTAGTTCTTGTTTCCTTCACTTCAGTTCGAGATTGTATTTAGCCCTTAGGAGTTTAACCACTTCCTTATCTCTCGGGAGGTTAGATAATGCCTTCTTAAGATCTTTTAGCGCCAGAGTACACGCTTGATCAAACCAGCCTAGCGTTATCCATTTATTTATGCCCTTGTTAATGGTAAGTGATTTTTTTTATTATAGTACCAAGTTCCTCGAAATCAGCTATGATACACTTTGGGGTGGCATCAGTTTCGAGGCAACAGGATATCACTTTCGTGCCAGCTCTCACAATTTTCCGATGTAGGTCCTCAGATTCTGCTCCACACCATTTGATCTGTATACCATTTTGCCTACATGGGGTAATTTAATCTACAGTCCTGCCGACAAAAAGATTTTTAGGGCCCCATATAAGAATAGACATGGTTAAGGCGTTATGATCACTAATACCAAAATCCATGATAATCGGGACCGTACAGAGTGGGATAATCTGGGTCGATATTAACAAATAGTCAATAACAGAGGCAGTATTCCTCCCGGTGAAGGTTGGGGCGACATTACCATCTTTATCCAGGGCAGGTTGGTGAATAACCAGGTCATACTTTAGCAGGAGATTATTAAGAGAAACACCATAAGGGGTATGAGTGAAATGAGCCAGGTTCTCCCCATTATCCCCATCAAACCCGCCTGCATTGGTATAAGAATACAGACAGGTTCTGATATTAAAGTCCCCTCCCCAAATAATATCAAAAAGTTTGTGGGTGTCGTTGCAAATTTTGTTTAAAGCTGATTCAAGTTCATCTACAACCGAAGTACTAGTAGGATCAAATGTATTGTTGTAGTGATTGATCAGCAAGATGTTCCGACCCCCACTATTTTCTAACCTCAGTATTTGGGAGTGTGAACCAACAGTAGAGCAGGATCTTAAACGTACTGGAAAGTGCACAGACAATAAAATCAACAGACCACCTTTAGCCCTACCCATAACAGATTCTTGTGCTGGGCAGTTATAAGAAACAAAGCCGTCATAATGAATATCAGTATTAGCCCAGGTTTCCTGTAGGCAGAGGATATCAAACCCTTAAATATATTCCCTCCAACCCAGGGCTGATACCCTCTGTCGTCACCCTGCGATATTTCAGCTCACCATAGAATAACCTGGTCGGATGGATGCAAGTACTGGTTCTATGTGGATGGTTTTAGAGGAGGGGGCTGTACTAGCACTTCCCGCACCGGAAGGATCCAGGGTATAAGGTGGAAGATAAGCATCCGTCATCTCGACATGCAGAGCGGGTGTCAAGGGCAGAATGTCTTGTATTGGGGGGATTACCAAGCATTTATCTGAGCATATGACTTTACGCGCAACTTCCCCATCCGCTGTATCATTAACCATCTCGGAGGATGGGGGCTCAGGGATGCATATAAGGGGTAGGCAATCAACTCCCTCTAGGCCCTCTAGGCAGCTGTACCGGTTGTACTCAAAAAAAGGATTATGCTGGGGTGTGTATTGGGGTGGCAAGGCTGGTCTTGTTTCATATAATCTTTGCCTGCCCCTTTGTTCGACCCTTGTCCAGCCATACCTTCCTTTATATTGGGTTGCATTGTTGGGTGGAAAAAAGAAGGAGACTGGGAGGGTCTGGATAGTTGAGTCAAAGGACCTGTTAAATCCCGCACAGATATGGAACAGTAATGCAATCCCCATTAATGGACTTCTGCGTCTTACCTATCCAGGGTACCCTCCTTACCATGATAATTTCGTTGTGCAGATGGGCCGGCAGGGGTCTATTCCAATTGAGCCACTTAATGATTTTACTTTTCAGGGAGCTAAAGGTTTCAGTTTCCCCTTTTTCCAAGGGGGGAGCTCCGGCTAAAACTACCATATACCGATTAGCTTCCGGCGGGAGATCAGGCCGTCTTGGTCTGGGGGCTCTAAGGGCCAGATATAGGTGGGAGATTTTGGCCATTTACCAGCCCGTAACGGCCGAATTCAGCCGTTACCGACTGGTAAATGGCCATGGAGATGTAGGGTGGTAAAAAACATGCATTTTCGATAATTTTACCGAATCGGTAATTTTACCGATTCGGTAAAATTACAGAATCGGTAAAATTACCGATTCTGTATATTTTACCGAATCGGTAAATATACCGGTCGGTAAAATTACAGAAAATGCATGTTTGGTATGTAGGTGCCAATTTTAACATTGACACAGGGCTTTGAAAATCGGTATTTAACCATGCAATACAATTGCATGGTAAAATACCGATTCAGGTGTACATGCACATCTGTGCATGTACACCTGTGCCATGTGGCACACATACATGCCTAAGGGCATGTATGTGTGCCACATGGCACACAAGCCTAAAACAGGGATTCCAGAGGGTGTCAAAGTGACCCCCCCTGCACCCTTGCATAATTCGGTATTTACCGATTCTGTAAATACCGAATCGGTATTTGATATTGAATCCTATGGTCTTCAAGGCCCATAGGATTCAATAGCAAATACCGATTCGGTATTTACCGAATCGGTAAATACCGATTTTTACCGATTCGGTAAAAATTTCCGAATTGGTACCTACATTAGAAATACTTACTCTTAATTACCGAATCAGCAACATTCGGTAGTTAAGAGTCGGTATTTCTGATTTTGCTACATCTGGCCCGAAGTTCTTTGTTTGGGGACCCTTGTATCGCGTCGGTCATTGGTCCAGGAGGATTGGACATGCAGGGTTGGTGACCAGGGGGTTGTTGTGAAATTGCATCATTATCTAGGCTAGGAGGAAGGTGAACCATTGAGGGGCCTACTGTAGGACAAACAGAGTGTTGGGTCGCAGTTATGGGTTGAGAGGCTGGGAAAATGGGAGCAGTTTGAAGAGTGCATAAACTATTGGGTTTAGTGGAGTTAGCTAGGATAGTGGCTGTGGTTTTCTCAATGTTGGACATTCTAAGATCCAACCTTTCTAGTTTAGCCTCTAGTGGAGATATAATAGATTTAAATAGGGCAGCTATACTTTCGATAGAGACCTCACATCTAGAATGGACTATTTCCTGGGTGATATAGGGTGGTGTCGGATCATTATGTAACTTGGCTGTTTTAGAAGACCTTCCAGCTTTTTTGTCTTTTTTATTATATGATCTTTTCCATTTCTTAATAGCACCTTCCCTCACCCCCTGAGACTTAGAATCAATAGAGCTCTCTTCAGGAGCAGAAACAATAGAAACATTGTTGCTATCAATAACATGGTTAATTTCAGGTAAGGTTACATTCACCAAAATGTCAAGGTCCGCTCTTGGCGGGTTTTCTGCATCATGAAGGGGGGGTTGAATAACCACCACAGGGATAGAATTATCATCAAGTCTTTCCGGTGTTTTGGCATTAGCCAAGATCCCTAAGGATGATCTTTTTATAGACATTAGTTCTTTAGATAAGCGTTTCTCCAGGATGTTAATTTCCTTGTCAATAATGTTATTCGCACTAATAAGAAATGTATCCATACCTCCAGTAACAGATCCACCGGCAGTCAAGGACTTACTCCATGTTTCCCGACCAGCCAAAGAAGCCAAGTGTCAAGTGGATGCAGTTGGAATAAGCAGTTAGGGGGTGGCCCGGTCCGGTCACTACTGGTCACGAACGGGCACAATCGGGCTCGCTCTTGGCCCGGTCTTCGCCCGTGCGCATCCGCGCGCGTCCCGCAGGCCGGGAATGAAAGTCCAACAATATAGTTCCTTTAGGGAAGACCATGCCCCCGATTTCAATGCACAGGGAGAAGGCAGCAGGAAGAGGACCAGCTGTGGCAGGTTAGCGCAATGCCAGCTGGTCCTCGCAGTCCCACGGCGAGCCTGGATGAAATGTGGCTTCTGACCTCAGTTCGCTGTTGTTGGTGTGACCCAAGAAGACGAGCGGCGCCCGTGAAGTGGGAGCCGCGAGGCGTGGGTCTGGGTCTCGGTAGGCAGCAGGTAGGGCAGAGTACGTCCGCTATGCAGCCCGTCCTTTCCAAGAGGCACACACAGAGCCCAAGTCCAGCCCCTGATTTCAATGCACAGGGAGGAGGCGGCGGGAAGAGGACCAGCTGTGGCAGGTTAGCGCACTGCCCACTGGTCCTCGCAGTCCCACAGCGAGCCTTGATGAAATGTGGCTTCTGACCTCGGTTCGCTGTTGCTGGTGTGACCCAAGAAGACGAGCGGCGCCCGCGAAGCGGGAGCCGCAAAGCGTGGGTCCGGGTCTCGGTAGGCAGCAGGTAGGGCAGAGTACGTCCGCTATACATCCCGTCCTTTCCAAGAGGCACACACAGAGCCCAAGTCCAGCCCCCGATTTCAATGCACAGGGAGGAGGCGGCAGGAAGAGGACCAGCTGTGGCAGGTTAGCGCACTGCCCGCTGGTTCTCGCAGTCCCACGGCGAGCCTTGATAAAATGTGGCTTCTGACCTCAGTTCGCTGTTGCTGGTGTGACCCAAGAAGACGAGCGGCGCCCGCGAAGCGGGAGCCGCGAGGCGTGGGTCCGGGTCTCGGTAGGCAGCAGGTAGGGCAGAGTACGTCCGCTATGCAGCCCATCCTTTCCAAGAGGCACACCTGGGAGTGTATATCTTTGGATTAACTCTCAACAACTCGATATCGGCTTGGCCAGGGGATGTAAGACCTAATCAAAACCCCCCAGCTAGCTTTGAACCACAGCTGCAATCAGGACAGCAACTTTTATCCGGTGGACCGGACAAGCAAGGAGTATGCCTGCTCCAAGCGTGGGTCCGGGTCTCGGTAGGCAGCAGGTAGGGCAGAGTACGTCCGCTATGCAGCCCATCCTTTCCAAGAGGCACACCTGGGAGTGTATATCTTTGGATTAACTCTCAACAACTCGATATCGGCTTGGCCAGGGGATGTAAGACCTAATCAAAACCCCCCAGCTAGCTTTGAACCACAGCTGCAATCAGGACAGCAACTTTTATCCGGTGGACCGGACAAGCAAGGAGTATGCCTGCTCCAATCGTTTCCGGTGGACCCGCAACCCATCCGAAGTCCCTTCTCAGATAAAAACAGAGACCAGATTCCCTTGCACTTACCCCCCTACAAGAGCACGCCCGGTCAAAGGAACGTACAATGGCTCATCATTGCCAATCAACTCTTGCACAAATTCATGTGCAAAATCCCCAAGTGTGCAATATCACCTCCCACACGCCCCACTCACCCCAAGCCATAAACACATTAAATCAGTACCTGGTCACGTCAAGTCCCCAGCACATCGGCAACGTCATGTCAAGCCCTCAGCACATTGTATTTTCACCACCAGCAGCAAAAATATCTTCCCCTACAAAAAACTGACTCGAATGACCTGCTCTTAGCGGATCTGTCATTTTTCTTCAAAAACACCCAAAATCCCACCAATCATACGCCAAACATTAATTCTAACAAAGAAGACTCAACAGCAACCGGAGTTTGGCCACAACTCCTCTTAACATTCCAACAAACAGTCAACGCATTAAATTATCACTCGGATAAACTGGATGTGCAGGTTGACCTTCTGAATACCCTTGCCCTGTTCACGGCAGGGATAGATAACAAACTTGACAAACTGAACAACCTAATATTAGGAGCAAAAGCCTCGACCAAACTCGTACAGCCGGTCTGTATTTGCTCCCCAATCATTCACTCACTCTCTTCGCTTCCAGACTTTCTATCCAGTGTCATAAAGGAAGTCAAGTCGCTGAAGGGGGGTAACTCATCTACAAATCCCGCTCTGCCACAGCAAAAACTGCAGAAAATTGACCATGCCTCTGCTAACCCGTGCTCCATCACAAAAAGAGGCACTAAGTCAAGTGGAGGAACAGAACCATGTACAAACCAGCTAAACAATCAGCCAAAAAGCGGCCACCTCCAACCAGCAATAACAGGTTCTGACCCGACTGAAGTGATCACTGAAAATGCCGGGGTTTCCACCGGACACACAACCCACATGGATAACCCAGCGACCAGGCCAATGGCCAGCCCAGTGACCCTGGTACCCTCCAAATCGGAAGCGTCGCCAGCCCCCCCACTACCATGCAGCAAGAGAGAGCGCAAACGTCAGCGCAAACATAGAAACAAAATAAGGGCAAAAGCAAATGCCGCACACCAGGAATTTTTTCCCCTCTTTGTGAAGGCAGTCGATAAGAAAGCCTCAGGTGAGACTGACGTACCAACAACCCCAGCAATTCCCAGTGCCTCTAAATCAAAATGGGATTTACTAGCAAGCATCACCCAGCCATCCTCAGGGGGTACCCAAGATCTAACGGAGCCAGCTATGGGAGCAGCAATTGAAGAATCAAGCATAGCCATGGAAAATCTAATGACGAAAACCATCGAGCCGAGCATAATAGGGCCCACAGTTACATTAATAAAACCTAACCCAGTGTCGGCCACAACCCCTCCCCATGTGGACACCGTAAAAAAAAGACTGAATCTCACAAAAACAATCTACAATCAAAAAATAACCGTTCACAAAACCAGTCATCTTCCATTGAAGGCTCCTAATTGTCCAATGGAACAGGAGCAGAAACCAGATGCAGGCCTGTTTACCAATAAAATAAACAAGTCGGCGCAAAGCGTTGCCAAAAAAGAGAATAAAAATGATTCTTTACTCTTCCACATCTTACTGGCACCAGAATATAAATCAAAGGGTCGCCAAGATATCCTTAATAGATTTAACATAATAAAATTAGTGGAAGGCATCCTGTGGTTCGAAGGCCTGGCATCGGAGGACATAGAATCGATCGAATTCCTCCCACCAAGAGGCACTCAACCGTCCGAGGTAACACTGGTATCATTTAAGTCGGCCAGCTGGGCAGGAGCCTTTTTGAACCATAAGACCACCCTGTGGGATTGGGGCATTCGAGTGTATCCATATTCCACTCCAGGCTACCCCATCTCCCTACTAACCCAGCCGACACCTCCGCGAAATGCTGGCATTATCAGACCAGCGCCCCATCTTAGATCACATTCGATCTTAAAAAACGCAGCAGGATCCGAGGAACTGTATAAAATTCCTTCAACTGTGGTCTCCAAAGTCAAGGCTGGGAATGGCTCCCAGCTATTTTGTCAACCAAAAGCTAAGATTGATTTTTTGAAGTAGAGCCTTCTTCCCTTAACCACATCGCTGCTGTGGTTATTTTTCCCCTTGTGCTGAAGTAAGGAAAGCTCCATTATTCATGACGAGCTCAGCTCGTCATCAGCACAGCTCAACTGTGCTTCATGACGAGCTGAGCTCGTCATGAGCATGGAAGGGGTTAATCACAAACTCCAAGCAATGTCAATTCCTAGAGTAGTAAGTGAGAACAACAAGGACCCCCTGTTTGACCAGTTACAGGAAATTCCTAGGTCAGGGACATGACATGTGAAAATAACAACCTAGGCAATTTACTATTTGCTTGTCAAGTATAATAGCGGAGAGGCAAAGAAAATAGTGACATACAAAATGATTGCTTTTTATTGGTTCCGTAGAGTTAACAAATAGAATATACACATTAAAAAATACACATTGCTAAAAAAATGTATGGCTCACAAGGAGGAGCTACAACATCAACCATAACATTCATAAATTCATCTAATTACAAACAAGACTGAAAATTAGTTTTCAATGGAAAGACACATAAGTGGCACAATATATGAATGAAGGATGAAAATTGAGAATCCGAGAGCACGTTGGTCCTGGCCCCTGGTCTGCGTATTTGCTTTACAAATTAAAAGTATCACACTCTATTTTACCACGAAGATCGATCGTTTGAAACTAAAGATTTTGCTATCCTGCCGTTTTTTAGTATTCGAATATCCCCATATCAGGAGGATATCGTGTGGTACATATAATTAAATAATCTTCAGCATATTCATATCCAGACCAGGTGGCAAATCTAAATATCGTTCTATCCAGGTACCAACAATATTCATTTTGTTAGTAGCGATATGCGTAGAAAACGAACCTATCCCTAAGGTCTTGTACTATCTATTTATATTTATATAGTATCCGAATATCCCCATATCAGGAGGACATCGCGTGGTACATATAATTAAAAAAAATTCCGCATATTCGTTTCCAGATCAGTTGTCAAGTCTAAATATCGTTCTATCCAGATTTTATTTTGCCCGAATTCTATCAACACATTCGGTTCCGTTCTATCTGGAGTTCTATTTATTGCTCTGCTTCTTTATTCAGTTATTTCGTATCTACAAACTGGTTCTCATTACATCATGACGAGTCACGTGCACAGATGTTAACACTGGGCAACATTTGTGAACTTGAACTGAATAAGAAGTTCTACGAATATCTGAATATTAATCTCGCAAATCACGAAGGACCATTTTAACCAGTATCAACGCTCATGAAATCAAGTATAATAATAAGAAATCATGGGGCATATTATCAAGGGGGTTTATCTCCGCTTTTTTGGCTTTAAAAGCCAAGAAAGCAGAGATAAAAATATCTCCCTATTACCTAGCTGTCGCTAACACCAGTTAGCGACAGCTAGTAGGAGATAGCGACCATCTTGGGCCCCACTTTGCATGTCAGTGATATTTATCACTAATGACATGCAAAGTGGGCGTGCCAAGATGTTAGCGACTGGAAACAGTCGCTAACATCGCTATCTCCTATTACCAACTTTTGGAGATATTCGCGCTAAGCGCGAATATCTCCAAAAGCTAACACCTGCCCTGAGCAGTTCTTAGCCATGTCATCCAATGGGAGGTGGATAACATGGCTAAGAGCATTAGCTCGCTAATGCATGAATATCGCTGACTTTTCAGCAATATTCATGCATTGTGGCCGATTTTTATCGCATTTGCGTTAAACCTTGGTAATACCAAGGTTTATCTGCGATAAAAATCGCCGCAGCTCAGCGATTATTTTTTCACGCTAACGAAGCAATAGCGATAATTATCGCTTTTGTTGTTAATATGCCCCCCTTTTCCTAATTCTTTGGGAAGAATTTACTAAAGTATCTTAAGGTAATCGATTATCCTGCAACTTAATTGAATGTGGCTACTCTTGAAGAAGGCGCTGGTCGCCGAAACGCGCTTCGAGATAACAATATTGTGCCACTTATGTGTCTTTCCATTTAAATCTAATTTTCAGTCTTGTTTGTAATTGTATGAATTTATGAATTTTATTGTTGATGTGTAGCTCCTCCTTGTGAGCCATACATTTTTTTAGCAATGTGTATTTTTTAATGTGTATATTCTATTTGTTAACTCTACGGAACCAATAAAAAGCAATCATTTTTTTATGTCACTATTTTCTTTGCCTCTCCGCTATTATACTTGACAAGCAAATAGTAAATTACTCCAGTAGTTCCATCTACAACCGCTTCCATTCCAGAAGCTGATTCCATCTTCTTTATGTGTTCTTGGAACATTAGCAGCCTTCATCAGAAAATTAAGCACCCTGATACTTTTTCTTTCCTATGCGAACATGCTGTAATAGCCCTACAGGATACCTGGGCTACAGAAGGATTTCCCGTCATCGGCTATATTGAATTATGGAAACCTGCACTCAGGGACAGCCGCTATGGCCATGCCAAAGGTGAACTGTCACGGGGGATTTTAATACCAACCTATTTCAGGGGGAATTAACAGACGCCGATGGGCCCTTCTTACTCCCCATCACTGAGGCTGTGACACAAACCAAACCAACCAACTAAGCCCATTGCGGTCTGAGCGAGATCTGTGTGATGAAACTCTACAGCGCTGGCTACCTGGTAATGAATGGCAGGTCAGCGGGGTTATCCCCCCGAATTGGTCCTGGACAAACGGTAGCAAACACTCCTATCTGGACTACACCATTTGCAACGCAGACCTGCCTCATTGTCTGGCCAGCTTCCGTATTTTTCCACGTTCTGAAAGCGACCATAGGCCTCAGGTCATATCCCTTAACATAAACTCAGTGAAGCACAAACCCGCACCTCCAACGTGTCGGGGAACACATCCGGAAAATCTTAAGCGTCTCAAGCGGAGCGAAGACATCAGCCCGACTATCCTACAGGTATGCATGGAATGTATAAAAAGCGGAAACGATCAAGATGCCTCCCCCATTGTAACATGGACGACGCTGTGCTCCCACCTGACTAATTGTTTTCCAGTAAAACAGCAGGCCCAAAGGACAACCCCGCTTCACAATTTTAAACGTTCATTACAGTCAAAGCTACTTAAGAAAGCCAGGAATAAAGCCCTGCGGTCATTTGCAAACGTTTAAAATTGCCATCAAAAAATGTGTAAGAATGAGATCACTTATTACAGACAAAGCACTCTTTTCAAAACACAGCCATTCTTGGGCCCTTGTAAACTCCTATAGTCGACTACTCCCTGCCGCTTATCTTTCCTGCACATACTCACTATATCTAAAATGTAACCTTATAGCTATTAGAATGGGTGACTGGCGTTTTCTGCAAGACTTACCCCCCTGGAGACGCATGGCGGAAGATCTAACTTGCAGAGGGTGTGGTAAAACAGCCGAAACATTGTTACATGTGGTTTGCCTTTTCCCAGCCTTTAACTTCCAACGTAGGTGCAAACTAAAAGCCGAATGGAACAGGATGGGCGCCCGAACTTGCAGGCAAGCCATTTTTGTGGCTTTGAACTCTGAAAACACTAACTTAAATATAAGACTAACAAAGTTCATCCAGCGAGCATATCGCAATTTTAAGTTAAAGAGGTCCTGCTAAATCCTCCCTCTTATTTTCTTCTTTTTCTTTTTTATCACTTAATGAACCCTATGATACATCCCAAGCTTCTAGGGGGATGAATTGAAAAGAATATGAGTAGTACCCCTAGGAAAATCGGGTCGTCTTTTAGATGTATGATATCCAAGTCAGCGAGAGTAAAGAAAAAGGAGAGAAGTTCCTTGTATATTAGGTTTTAACTTTTGGACTACTTCTTCTTCTGGTTTTTATCCTTCTTTTTAAAAAAACAACAACAAAAAATTACGGACCTAAGAGGCTGAGGTTGCGAAAGACCTTTATTCTTGCTATGGCTGGCTTACCGACTGTTTTGCTGTTTTCATTTTTAACAAATTGTATATAATGTTAATTATGTAACCCTCTTTTAAAGATATCTGTGTTATATCTAAATAAAGAATTTCTACCAACACATGCCACGTCCTGAAGCTGCCCTCTCAAAAAAAGCTTAAACTGTCCCTCTTCAAGGGCTCCTCTCTCACTCTACAGTCCAATGTTGCTTCGTCACACAACCCCACTAACCCGATTGGTTGTCCATTCATCTTTCAATAGCCTCTTGCATTTACTTAGGAGCTGTATTAAGAGGAAGGTATAAGGTATTTCCTAGCTAAAGCAGTGTCAATAAAGGTTATTTTTTTTTCCTAAATGTTTTTTCAGAATTCTTGATTTTGGAATCAACATTTGAAATCTTAGAGGCCGATTACGATGGCGGGCGGACATCTGTCCATTCGCCTTCGTGTTGGGGCTTTGGACCGTCCGCCAGTAATGCGGTGGTCCTGCCATTGAGATCATGATGCGACCTCCACTGTGGCAGTCGCATCGTGCATTTCTGACACTGCGGACAGTGCTGCTGGCTGCAGAACACGGCACAATGTCCAAAATGCACCGTTTGGATTTCCCTGCACTACATGGCAGGCAGCACAAGGTGACTGCCACCTGGTGCAGTGGAATGTAGGGGGTATCTAGTGCACACCCACCTCCCCAAAAACAAAGGGCCCCCCCAAAATCAATCTTAACCAGCCTGTGAACGGTGGTTACACATCCATACGCAGGCTGGTGGAGAGGCAGCATCATAATATGGCGGACAGTGCCTGCTAGGCACTGCCACCATATTGTTGATGCAGGATGGGTACAACAGGCCATCGTAACGATTGCCAGTGGCGGACCCGTGGTGAACGGACTTTGCCTCACGATGGTGGTTGAACTGCCACCGGCAGACTACCGTTGGTGGTTTCACCGCCATTGTAAAGACCCCTTTAGTTCAAAGACCTTTTTACAAATGGCAAATTCAGCTCAATTCGAGGATTTGCGATAAGACTATTATATAAATAAAGTTTAATAACAAAAAATGTGTTTGATGGGGATGGTTGCTTAATTTTTCCATCACTTTTATCCAGGAAATATGTACCCTTAGTTAATCTAGCACTGTAAACCTGGATTTAAAAATGTAAATCTGTAATTAGAATCTTTATTGCCAAAAAGATGAATAACTGCAGGCAAGTGCAGTATGCAACTGACCAGCTATGCAGTGGGAGATGACTGCTATAAGCCACAATAGTTATGGACTTTTGTGCAAATATTGCTTGGGCTGAAGAGCTATAAACTGTGCCTTATGGCTACATAGTAACTGGTACTTTATCAAGTTAAACTTGATTTTAAGTTCGAACCTGGAGCCTAATTACACAGTTGGGTGGGCCTATGCTCGTCTGCTGCCGCCATTAAAATGCAACCTCATAAAGATGATGTCGCATACTCCAATTTGCCTATGAGAGCTTGTGCTGCAGCCATAAACCGGCCATAGCACAAGCTCCATGGAAAAATGAAGTGCAGGGATTAACTGGGGCCAGGTGCCCCTAGGCCCTTAACTGGAGGTTTTAGAGGGATGGAGGCCATGCTAGGGCCCCCTAAAGTTGCTTTTGAACAGGCTTTCCATGTCAGAAAGCCCAACATTGAAACCCTGTCAGAAAACAACATTGTAATCCCGATGGAGGAAACGCCATCCTCGGGGATTATGTTGGGGCTTCAGACTGGCTGACGGGCTCCTTGAGCTCATTGGAATTCAGACATAATGACCAGCCAGTTTCACTTTCAACAATCTGCATCATAATGTAGCAGTCAAAACTGAAACCACAATGATTCTCGGAAAGCCTCTGACTCTCGCCTTAATTAGGCCCATGTGCTCAAGACTTTGGTGTAACGTTGAAATCGGGCTCTACTAAGTATGGGTTTTTAAATATTGAACTGCACTTAAATTGGTTCCAAGATATTAACTACCAAAATAAGTAAATATGAAGTTAAATAAAGCAGAAGAAAATACTTAAATTAAAATTAACAAAAAATGTTCATAGAAACCTAGTTATGTATTAGTACATAACGAAGGCTAAAGGTCTGCCAATTCCTGAGACAACCCTGCCTGGGAATTAAAATTAAATTGTCTCTGCTTTTGCTGAGGGAAGGAATCTCAGAAGAGAGGTTTTGGAACTTATCAATCTGCCCAATATCTCTCAGATAAAGCTAGGATAGGGAAATAGATCAATGTGGACAATCTTGCAGTGACATCAGCCTAGCTTAAATCTAACATGAACTCCCAATTGGAACCTGTGTAGTTGTCTCAACGCTGATATCATTGGGTCAAATTATCCTTTACCCAATACCAGTCTATCTGCATCATGCAAATCTGACATCAGCAGGGTTAGAGTAATTTTGGAAGGCATACCCTCCTTGTATTCCAGCTTCTCAAACATTAACCTGAGCAGGGAAGTTCCTAGGCCACATATTGAAATTCACATTCTGGAAGAAGTGCCTATACAGCCCATAAGCAAATGTGTTGAACATTGGCATGTGTGCCATGTGTCAAACATGTACAATCTATCAGAGACATGAGTCCTGGGAGCATCACAAACACTTCACAGAACCAGCCAATAATGCAAGGCCATAACAAAGTCTCTGGCCTAGCTTGACCATGAGGAAACATGCAGTGTAAGAAAAGAGTATCAAACTTAGTAGTTTGGTGCAAAACAATAGCTTGCTATTCCTTGCTGCATGGAGGTGAACGAAAATGCACAGTTCAGAGGTATAAATGTAGATGGCAAAATGTAACCAGTGGAGCGAGTAACTTTAGTCTTGTGTTCTGTTTGCTCTAAAAAAGTTGCAAATCAAGAAATCATAACATAATTTTGTCCATCCCAGATCTTGTTTCTGTATTGTTTCGAGATGTCGGAAATTCTAATATTTTTCTCCCTCTGTAAATTATCCCCTCTAAAATCCAACTGGGCTATTTTATGAAACGATCAGCTCTTGGCATCTCAAGCTTATGACTAAGTCTGTGCGGTGAACTCCGCTCCACTCGTGGAGTTTACAGAGTTTTCCACACTCCGAGTTACTCGGAGCTTGTTGGGTTATGAATAACTCTGCTCTGCATTGCGGTGCAGAGTTTTTTCCTCACTCGCATTCATCAATGTAAAGTTGGCGAGCAAGGAAAATCCACTCCACTATAAGTTTTTCCTCGTTCATAATCGTCAACATCAAGTTGGCAAAGCAAGTGTGGAAAATCCACCTCTCAGTGAGATTTCTCCACGTGGGCGGTTATATTTCACATTGAGAGTGGTCGCGTATACTCGCGACCGCTCTCATTGAGAAACTGTCTGTTAGAGTTGAAAAAGCTGTTTCTGGCGTAAAAATATACTTAAGCGGCAGAAAAGAAGCAACACCCACTTGCGCTGTGCATGGTGCCATTTGAGATGATTGCAGAGTGCGGACAAACAACTGGCACTGGAAATCTCTGTGGACAGCATTCATCCAACCCGCTCTGCTGCTCGTGGAGCTCCACGTAGCGCGGATGAGTTTCTTTTGCACTTTGCGCCGGAGTTCCGCATAGCCGAACTCTGTGAACTCTGCCCAGGATTACCTATGACCTGGAAAAGTTCGGGTCAGCTTGGTCTATTCCAAGACGACTCATTCACAGTTTATGTGCTGCAGCAACATCCAGGGCCAGATTCACAGAACTAACTTAAGACAAAATCCTGAACTTACTACTTTTGGTATTCACAGAAGTTAGAATTAGACTTAAGACAAACTTAAGACAGAATCCTAACTTAAGTCTGTCTTAAGACAAAATCCTAACTTTTGTGAATACCAAAAGTAGTAAGTTTAGGATTTTGTCTTAAGTTAGTTCTGTGAATCGGGCCCCTAGAGTTTATACCTCTGTTGGTCCCATTGCTGTCTTGAATCAATCAATAATCCCTTTGCAGTTTTATTTATCCTTACTAGCCAGGCTCTCTAGTTTCCTCAGGTGAGTCAAACGAAATTCTTAACATTTACAGGTCTGTCAATTTCCTTACATTATATATATGTTGATGGAAACCTACAGGCTACTTCATGGAATAAGCATTCCTCCATTCCGAAATCTACTTCGTCGAGTTAGGTTAATGTTGCATTCTATGTATTTCAAACTTAAGCTAGACAATAGTTTTCCTAAAAGTAAATAATTGTGAAATAAATGACATTTGTTTTTGCATCAGAGCTCTTTTAAAAGGTAGTTTGAAGTCGGCGCTCCATACTTATTGGTAACAGTTTACTCCCACATGCATCTTCTTGAGTGGAGTACAATTCTTTTTGCATTGTTGTGCATTGTTGTTCCTTGTTGCATCATTCATTGACTAAAGAAGCACTCAGCTCTCTCAGAATGTCTTCTGCTCATCTATTGATTGCTTTCAGGGACATTACTTTACTATCCTTCTACAACGTTATCCGGGTGCATAAGAGGGTCATATCTAAATCCGGAATTAATGCTTTTCCTTTTCAGTGCTCTTTTTTCAGGGAGAGCGATTCTTGCTAAATCATGTTGGGCAGCTGCTAGACAGGAAGATATTTTGAGATCCATTGATTGGTCCTCTGCTCCTCCTTTCACAGCATGTTATTGTAAACCTGTATCTCATGCTTCTCTCTTTTCTCTCGGTGCTCAAATCGATTTGATTTTGCATAAAAGGAGCATCCGGTATTGACATGAAAAGGAGATTTTCCATAATTTAGAGTAGGAAAGTGCTCATTTTATTAAACTGAGGGAAGCAAATAAGTGATGGGTGGCTTACTTAAATAAGCCATTGGTTATTACTCTGGACCTCAATACAGTCCATCATTTCTTTGCCCATCAGGCCACCTCAGACCACCTGTCATATGCAATTCAGCCCTGGTTGTGCTCCCATAGCCTGACTACTGGAAATGGTGTCCTCCGAACAGAACACAAGCAACCCCAAACCGGCTGTGGCCTCTTTGGGCCTTTTAGTAGCGTGCATCTTGAGTCCTGTGGAACAGTGATCATGTCACCGACGTTTGGGATCCATTACATTTAGGATTTTGCACACAGGAAAACCAAAAAAGTGAACAGTGGATTGCAAGAATTACTTATAGCTCTGTGCTCACTGTGCATTATTTGACAAGGAACAGAACCAGTCCCTTGCAACATCTCACATATGTTGCATGCAGCCAGGGAGACTTGTCAGTAGCAGGAAAGACATAACGTACTATAGGAAAGTTACTCCAGTTTCCAAAAACATTTAACATATGAAAAGGTTGGGCACCTGCCACAACATTTTGCAATGGCATCCTGTCATACAAGTATGATTCATGATACGTTGTTTTTATTATTACATTATGACACAGCTTGGGTCAGGCCAACCATCCCTGGAAGCTTGAGTACTTGACAACAAAACATTGCTGATCTGCAGATAGGCAGACCCCCACATAGTTCCTTCCCACCAGAAGTGGAAACAGCACTAAGACATCAGGTTGAAGAAGTAACATAGATAAACAGGGACACCCATAGTCCAAAGATAAAAATGCTGATACAAAAAATAACTATGAGACAATTAACCATTGCCAAAACTATAAGCAGAACTCGCTGCTGTTCCCTTGGGGAGGGATAGAGGGGAAACGGGTGAAGCAACTGCCACAGGTGCGCCTGAGGTGGGAGAGATCGTCCTTCAGATATCTGGGTATTACAGTAGGTCAGGACCTGGAGGATTATGAACACCTCAGAGTCAGTCCACCGCTATTGGGTCTGACTAGGTTCATTCAGTTCTGGAATACACTGCCACCTTCCACTATGGGAGTATCTCCCTAGGAGTCCATATACCATTCAGAATGTATTGTACACTCTTCCCTGTAGCTTATTTTGGAAATTGGCCAGCCTCTTGACACTATTGGTGGGGAGGAGGAGCAGGGTTGCACTCTCACTGCTCAAACGTGTCCCACAGGAGGGGGGAAGGGGCCTTCCAGACCTAGGACCTTATTTATGAAGGCCTTGCGCCACCGGTGCGTCACTTTTTCCCATGTTAAAAGTGACGCACCGGCGGCGCAAGGCCTTCATAAATAAGGCCCCTAGAACCTTACGCCTCCAAGTTCCAATTGACAATAGATGACGGAAGAAGATACCGGTGAGCAGAGAATGATGTGGGGTACGCATGGCATGCTCTACTTGATGGAACTACTCATGTTTGGAGGGGGGTCCAAGTGGGGACCCCATACCTCATACATCAAATGGCAGCGATATGGGAACAAGTAATAAACAGGGCATAAAAGAAACCATCCTTTGCCAGAGATCTCGATATTTGGACGCTGCTGACGTATAACCCTATTGACCAAGATACCACGATGGCCTGCTGGAAAAAGGCGGATGCTTCACACTGGAAGATTTATACCCGGGGGATGCATGCCTGACATTGGGAGGAAGATTTACGATCCCCATTCGAGGATGCAGTTGGAGTGCAACATGTGAATTAGTTAGAAAGTTGTCTTGTAATGCATTTTTTAGATTGACACATATCAACTACCTGCCCCATACATACCTAACACAGATTAAGCTTAGCTGGATATATGTGAGGAGAGGAGCAATGTGTCCCAGGTGCAGGAAGGATGGTGTTTCGTTTCTCTACATAGCATGGGAATGCCGGGTGGTCCTGCAATAGTGGCAGAAGGTAGTAGAACGATTGAGGGAGGTGACTGGTTTGATTCAAGTTGCTACCCTGCAAGTTTGCCTCTTGGGTATAGAAAGCAACCAAGGGAATTGTAAGATATGTTGGAAATTCCTGCAGTTGGCGTTGGTGTTGGCAAAGCAGAGAGTTGCCATTGGATGGATGAGCCAGAGAATGCCCTCACTAACGACGCCACCACCGCCAGAGCCTACCTACACGAAGGGATGACAGATGTAGCCAAGTGGATGATGAGCAGCCGCCTGAAACTGAACTCGGACAAGATGGAAGTCCTCATCCTGGGATCTTCACTCTCCGCCTGGGACGACTCCTGGTGGCCCCCCGCCCTGGGCAGCGCACCCAAACCAACAGACCACGCACGCAACCTGGGATTCATCTTGGACTCCTCTCTCCCCATGACCAGACAAGTCAACGCCGTCTCCTCGTCATGCTTCAACATCATGCGCATGCTACGCAAGATCTTCTGGTGGATCCCCACCGAGACCAGGAAGACGGTCACCCAGCCAATCGTAACCAGCCGTCTGGACTACGGCAACTCTCTCTACGCCGGAACCACCGCCAAACTCCAGAAGAGACTCCAGCGCATCCAGAACGCCTCAGCACGACGCATCCTGGACATCCCCCGTCGCAGCCACATCTCCGGACACCTGAGAGATCTGCACTGGCTCACGGTCAACAAGAGAATCACCTTCTGTCTTCTCACCCACGCACACAAGGCCCTACACAACCAAGGCCCAGGATACCTCAACAGCCGCCGCAACTTCTATGCTCCAACACGCCAACTTCCATCGACTGACCACTCCCTCGCCGCCGTCCCCCGGATCCAAAGAGCCACCACAGGAGGAAGGTCCTTCTCCTACCTGGTCGCCAAGACTTGGAACTCCCTCCTGACCCTCCTCCGCCTGACCCAGGACCACCTTGCCTTCAGGAAGCAGCTCAAGACCTGGCTGTTCGAGCAGTAGCGGACCCCCCCCTAGCGCCTTGAGACCCTCCGGGTGAGTAGTGCGCTATATAAATGCTGTGATTGATTGATTGATTATAGAACTATGGCACAAAGACATAATGGAATGGTCTCGGCCGGAGTGAATATGAAGAGGACCTGTAGAGATGATAGGCTGAAGGTGAATTTGACAGAGTGGGTGGCTCTCATAGGTAGTATGTCTCAGGGGATGATAGCTCACAAGAAGGAACACCCAAGAGGTATAACCCAGCCAGCCCAGACATGTATCTTACAGATATTTCATTGATCATAAATAGGTTCAGAATCAAGGCGGGTTGGGAATCAATTGTAGAGGGCCGGAAACTAGTATCAATTAGTAAAGCATACAACTCCCAAAAGGGGGGTTGAGACTGCACTGTACTGGGACGAAGTTAGACTTGTTTTTTTTTATGTTATGTGTCTATAAATTTACACATATTATTTGCCATTGTAAATCGATTATCATGAAAAAGCTGTGTAAAAATAAATCTAATGAACAGATAGCAAGAAAAAAAATCATAGCCAACCCTATCAACCCATTCAAAATTAAGACTGATTAGGCCCCACTGAGGCTTAGGGTAGCTAGACTTTAAGATAACAACATGCCAGAAGAGGCCCAGCAAAAATTAGGTCAAGGGCAGTATGGAGGAATCAGAGCATGTAACTTCCTCCCATAGGGGAAAAAAACCCTTAAACTTGATGCCTTATAGGCGTGACCCATAGCATCCTGCACAACCACAATATATGAGTGTTGCCAAAAGATGGCCCATATGTTAAGAACCAAGCAAAACATGCTATCTTGTGCCTGCTTTTACTTGTTCCCAAGAAACCCAGATGACAGCATCCATAGGAACTTGAAAACAAGAAAGTGACAAAGAGCCTCAATGATGGAAGTGGAACCCAAAGGCAGATGCAGCTGCAGTAGATCTGTGCTTGGCTCCACAGTTCAATTACATGTAACCATATTCTATAACAGAGTGCAGAGGATCTATTAAGTTCCAGAAGCAAAAAAAGCCATAATCACAGAAATGAAATTAAGGAGCTATCCATAGGGATATCCCCTCAAAGGGTTCAAACAGGACTAAGGCAGCACAAACCACACCATACAGACAAAAATCCTTAAAGTCAGCTCAATGAAGAAATGAACAGAACAGTGAGACTGAAGAAGTTGATCATCTTTGTGTACCACCATTGGCCAGGGCAACCGCAGACCCTGCTAATCTGCCCCCGTTCAAAACTCCTAGATACAAATTGGAACAAGGGTTCACTCCAACTTGTAAACAAATGCCTAGGCTTCGGAAAACTGAATACATCCTAAAGAGCCTTTGCTTCACTATGACAAGTATGCTACCTCCCAAACTCATAGATAGGGCACCATGTCAGGAGGAGCAACATGGCCCACAAGTGTACCACTGGACTCCAGGCATTGAACATGGCATCAGTGAGCCACAAATGCGCTGTCAACATCAACCAGAACGGTTGGATTATTTACAGCATTTATGCAATGCAGACTAGGGAACAGTAATCAAATGCAGGAAATGTTGACTCAGCCAGGAGGGCCAAACACATCCAGCAGCACTACTTAGCAACCTAAAACCTATGCAAGAAATTTGCCATAAACTGTGTGTTAAGCCCGCCAAAAAATGAAAACAACATGACTCCAAAATAGTCACTCGCAGCTATAGTCCCTCATTCGGGTACATGAAGCACTGGGGATTATGCCAGATTATCAACTACAGAAATATTGCAATACAGGAATAATGTGTTCTAAATATTGTGTTTTCAAAAATATTGATCCATTAGTTATGGGTTTTGTATTTTAACTACGAATGGGGCGATATTTATGTCAAGTTTATTTAGGATACACTAGTTATGTCAAATTACATTCTTAGCATGTCTACACATAGTTTAGAGCCTTTCTATAGGCACAATATAAAAGAGGTCATCTCCTTCATTTCACACACCTACACTCCATGAGGCAGCATTAAAATGGTTGGCAGGGAAAGCTGGGGAGGACGAACAATAAAACTGCTGCTTCTTCTCATCACCATTCAAAGGCCCTATGACCAGGCACGATCATGGGCAGGAACATAGGTTGCTGAAGAAGTCAGTAGAGCTGCTGGTATGTTAAAGGCTACAGCCATATAAAACCTCCCATTCACCCACATCTCCCTTGGAGTTATGGGTGATTAGGATATTGTTCTCCAGATTATTCCTAGCCTAAAGGTTGTGAATTGGCACATCCCTGTTAATTGGCGTCCAGGGCCAAGGAAACCTGTCCGCTAAAGAAGTGGGAACCATCAAAGGCCTCATCAAGCACATTTGTCACATGTTGCTGAAGGGCCACGGTAGAGGTCATATACTTGGCCTTCAAGTTCACACATGATGACTGGACCAATGAAGCTGCCCTGCAGCTCCAAAGCCTTTGTGAACCACTTCAACAAAGTATTGTTTCACTTGATCCAGCAAACAGGAATTTCACGCTGTGACATGTTCCAAGGAGCTTGGGAATAATGCTCCAACAGCCATGTGGAGATGTAGCAGCAAGGCGCAAATCAATTCAAATACATTTTCTTTTAAACAGTGAGGATGGAGAGTGGCTAATATTAACAAGAGTAAAAACACGGTCCTCAACATTAGCACTCCAGTGATCAATATGAGGACAGAAATTTCAAGTAATTTGAAGCGAGACAATTACAGCAAGCATCAATTTCAGTCTCATGTCCAGTAATGTAGCACACTCTACCAAAGAGGAAAATAAGTTTGGAGTCAGGACACAGGTCTGCTGATTAGAAGACCATTTCTGTGACCGAGAGCAACATTAAAACCAAGATGATGAAAGCAAGAATTTATAAATAGGAATTGGCCTCTAGTTGAGAACATGGTCCAAACCCCAAGGGCAGGTGTCATGGGGGCTTGAAGTGGAACAATGAGAGCGAGAGGAGTGCTATACATGAAACTATGACCTCTACTTAGGTAACATCTTCCATAAAGCACTGTAAAACAATCAATTTAAAATGGAGAGGCACTCCTGATACAAAGGGAATGTCCTAGAAAATGTCAGCTGGGAAGGCACCATATACAGCTTTGCTATTCCACAATCAGGGAAGAATAGCTTTTGAGTTTGAGCCGTGGTGCCATTTGCCATTGCGGGAGAGTTATTTAAACTTCACCAGATTCTGTAAAGTGCCTGAAATTAATCAAGTGGTGCAGCATCTGCAGATGTCTGGAACGCCATTCCATCTCCCACGAGGAAGAATTGTTACTAGGAGCCCGTCAATTGAGAGCTTACATTTGTTTTGCTTCATAATCAATTACTCTTAGTCATAGAATAAGAAATATTGACTTTTGTACAAAGTGTATCACTCTTTTACACTCTTATGCCTAGGTTTTAATTTATTTATATATTTTAATAGGATTTTTTGGTCAGAAAAATCTACTACTGATTTGAATTACTAAGCCGTGAACATGAAGCCAATTGGTAGATTGTATTTATATTAGTTCATTGTATTGAGTCAAGTCAAGTCAACAAAGCTTTATTTGGATATGAAATATCTTAAAAGCATTTTTACAATTAAAAACACATTTCATAATAAATATGGTTAAAAAAGAGAATTACATTAACAATCATTATTACACTGAAATAGTAAAAATGTATTAAACTATAACAGCTTTGATAAAGGCTTAAAAATTGATAACTATCATAAAGCTTTCGATCTTATCAATCAAGCCCAACTTAGATATTTTGCCACCCCACAAGCTAAGGTTGTATTTGCATCTGCTTGGAGGATTCAGAGAGAAGTAGAATGATTCCTGATCTCAAGCTGTCGGCAAACGGGTTTTAACCACTTCAGTCTGGGTTTGGTGTAAACCAGACATACAAGGAAAAGGTGTGGAATATCTTCAACTACACCTACACAGTGTGGGCAGTCAGCAGACGTTTGATGGAGAGGCTTCCATTCACTTGTACGTTCATGAACAGGAAGAGTTCCCATTCTAAACTGAATACAAAGCTCCCTGTCTCTGGGTTTCTGAATGAAATCCAGGTAGGGCTCGAGACGAGACACCAGCTTGTGCTGGCGGAACTCGTCAGTCAGTCTACCTAGATTGGGATCTCTGTGCTCCTGGTTATTGATCCATGCCCAGAATGCTCTTTTGGTTTCTGCTTTGGACAACGAGACCCCTGACTCCCATGCAGTATTAAGACCAGTGGCCAAGAGGAGCGTTTATACATTTACTAGCCAACCAATCTTATGGGATCCCTGGAGGTTCATTACTTCTCTTAGGCCGTCGGCATATCTGGTTAACTCGGGGGTGCGCCATAGCCGAGCCCAATAAAGGAGGGGGAACAAGGTAATTAAATCCTTAATCGAGCAACGACCCAAGTCACTCAGAAGTGGATTAGTGGGGGTTCCCCTGGGAAGCGAGGCAAGCTCTCTGAATAACTTATTTTCTGCTGTGACAAGCACATCTATGCTACCGAAGCCCCAAAGTTTAGCTCCATATAATGCACAGCCCACGGCCTTTGCAGAGTAGATCTCCAAGGCAGGGGCAATAGGCCTAGAGGTTGAGGCACGGTGTTCCCTCCCTATCACCCCCACAACCCGCTTATGACTTAAGGCCATTTTTTCAATGTGTGGCTGCCATTTTAGTTTATCTGAGATTTTAATCCTCAGATAGTCAAAAACTTTGACACGCTCTAGCGGTGCCCCATCAAGTACAAGGGTGGATTTGGCCGACCTACTAGGATTAAAATAAAGAAGCTTCGTTTTTTAGGTGTTAAATACTAAGCCCCTCAGTTTACAAAAGAGGCAGAACTGATCTAGTAACTTCTGTAAACCCACTGGGGTTTTTGATACCAACAGTGTATCGTCCACAAAAAAGTAAAGCTGGGACTTTGTCACCCGCCAAAACAGGAGCATCGGCAATAATTTCCGATAGAAAGGAAACAACCCCGTTCACAAATAGCATGAATAGGGTTGGAGCCAATACGCATCCCTGGTGGACACCTTTGTTCACGAGAATTTTATTTGTTTTTTATTCCTGTGTGCCCCATCTGATACAGGCATAGTTTCCATCGTGCAGTCATAAATGCAAGATAAAGACCGCCCTTGCCAATCAATGGTTACCACCTTCCAGTGTAGAAGTGCCAGCCTGAAGGCCTGGTCTATAGTACTTGTGCATACCCTAAACACTACCTGAAATTGCGAAATGATATTATTCTCCTCAGCCCACGAAAGGATCCTCTCCAGGAGGACCCTGCCAACCACCTTCTGACCGGCATCAATAAGGCTTATTATGCGATATTCGGCAGGGTCCCCCCTGGACCCTTTCTTATAAATAGGGATTACTTCTACCCCTTTCCACGAGTTTGAGACTGGAGATCCTTTGGAGCAGAGCATTAATCAGGAATACAAAATATGTGGCCCATTGCTAGGCATTAGCTCGAAATAGGTCACCCGGTATACCATCTTGTACCGGGGCCTTAGCTGTTACGATTTTGTTTATAGCCGCCACCACCTAATTTTTCCCTATAGGGTCAAAGGAGCCCAAGGGGATCGAAGTCGATACCATGAGGCAACTTAAGGACCCGCATCTCTCCGTGATCTCGTCTCCTGCGTAGAGTCTCCTGAAATGATCAAACCACTCCCAATCAGTGATATGATTAGGGATTTGGTCCGGGTCACAACCATTGGATCTTCTTACCAAGGCCCAAAAGAGCTCGCCATTCTTAGAGTGGCTTGCTGTCTTTAGGCTAGTCCAGTGTGATTCCTCCCATGCCCTTTTCGCCTCTATGATGGCTCGTCTATACTGAAGTCTCGCCAAACATACCTCAACGGTATTGTAGGTTTTGATGGCAAGTATCAATGTGGTCTTTTTCCTCCTAGAATCCTTGTTAAACCACTTCTCTGTTGGCTTACTACTCGTGGAGCGCTTTTTAAGGGGCCGGGCCTCCAGAAAAAGAGAACCCATCAGGTTAATTGTTACAACATAGATTGTCTCCACCACTGGGGGCCCCACCTCGTTCATACAGGCTACAGAAAGCTTAACAGTCTGATCTCTTAAGATCTCCACTAAAGCTCTGATTTTCTGTTCATTCAAAATGAATTTTTGCCATTTGAGAAACCTTTTGCAATTAGATGGTATAATTGCCTTTGTTAACATCCTAGGTCTCATGCTAGGATAATGCTCAATAGATGGTATAATAGTCATGTCACTCACATATTTCCATAACCTCTTGTCAACCAATATGTAATCAATTTTGCTCGGACATGAGACCCTATTGTATGTATTTGCTCCCAAGAGATCAGAGGGCGTACACCCATAAACTGCTCTTAATCCAAGTTCCAGCATTAGGGCATTCAATTGAATGACCACCGGCGACCATTTCTTCACTGGCGAAATCGACAATGATGGTATGCCCCATCTGGCATCCTCTTCATAAGTTCCCAGAATATCATCCGTCGCCAGAGGTTCAAATGTACAATTTAGGTTGCCGGCGATCAAAATTAAAGAATCAAAAGGGCAAGAGAGAAGCACTTCAGACAGAATGGAAATAGTTGAAGATTTTGCCCCCCTTTGCGTACGTCTGGCGTAGATGTTAAAAAGTTCTAAGGTAATGTTGCCCTTTAAGTCCTTGATTGTTAGTCTCATCAAGTCTGGTGTTGGACAACGATTGTGGGTAGTTTTGCAACTAAGCGCATCCTTAACCCAGACTATGAGCCCTCCTGATGGACGTCCGTGTCCAGAGGAAATAGCTGGTGTATGGAAGCAAGAGTAACCGGGCTTATACAATGGCTCAAGACTCCATGTTTCCTGGAATACACACAAATCATAATAATCAATAAAAGTATTCCAGTCCGGAAGAGATAGCTTGTTATGTAAGCCCGCTATATTCCATGAAACAATTTTAAAATTACCAGTAAAACCACTGCAGGTGGTCGGGCCACCTTGGGATGAGTGGGGGCCCCGTCCATTCTCTTTGTTACCCCCCAGAGTTACTGGAACAGAAGTTGGCAATTCGGGACCTGGACACTTGGCTAGTCTAGGGGGACTAATAATTTTGCTGCTAGGTGGGGCAATGGTGTTTATAGATACCCCTTCATGAGCCTGAAGTCAGTCAACGGCCTCCAGACCGCTGAACCAATTTTGAATAGGAATTTGGCACCGGACTGGTAGAGACTCAAGCCACCCCCCATTAATCAATCCCCTCCCATTCCACTGTACTAGTGTCCACCCATCAGCTATAGCTGAAAAATATTCGGGGATAAAAATAGGACAATGGGAGGGATAATATGGAGGCTCCTGGACTGTGGTGTTTCCAGTTGCAGATATACTCCACTGTCCTAGGATCTTTAAAATGAATGAGGACACAGTCCCTCCTGATGTTCTTAGCCAAGTGTCCCACCCAGGACACCCTTTGTACCATGACTATTTTACTCGAAATGTGCGTTGGTAGTGGTCTACATCTGTTTAACCAATCAGCAACTTTATTCCTTAGGGCCATAAAAGATTCTTGGCCAGGCTTTCTCACTACCGGAACCCATGCTAGAAGTACCAGGTACGGGCTTACTTCCTGGGGCAAATCGATATTAATTCCCCCCCCCCCCCCTGAGCCTGAGCTATAGGGTCCCCAGCTCCCTCTTTCTACTGAACTGGTTTGCTCTTACTTTGTTTCTTAGCTGGTACTGTTGCTGGTACCTTAGTTGGGGGAGCAGCTATTGCCTGTGGAACTCTAGTCGGAGCTAACGAGATTATCGGATCAATAGAAACGTTCCCTCCCCGGGGATCATTTGAAGGAACAGTGACCCTGGGTGTAGTTACCTTTTTCAGGGAATCAACAATTCCCAATGATGCAAGCTCAATCTTACTTATTTGCTGTTCAATCTTGGTTAATCTATCTTCTACCGGGCAAAGAAGGAGTCTAAATTGATCACCCATTTTGACCAATAAGGGATCCTCCATCACCACCCTACTCCCTGGGCTCCCTGGACTCTTACCCCCAACCTCAGCCTGGGGTACCACTCTCATGGATGTTGGATCTTCTCTAGGTGCGACTACAATTGCCGGTGTAGTCGGGGCAGCCTGCTCCTTTGTGACAGTTGTTGCTCGATTATTTTTGGGGAACTTCCCTTTCTTTCCACCAATATCATTAGCCTGCCTTTGCTTATGCTTTGTAATAGCCCCTTGGCGTCTTTCTCATAGTTGCCTAGTGTTGTGCTCCTTAACGGGACTAGCCACGATGGGTAGCTTGAGGGGTGTTAACAGTAATGATTCAGAGACCGTATACTGATCCCCTGTAAAAAAATGGTCCAGGTCACGAACTGCCAAGTGGATATTTGGGGATTCAGGGATCACGGATGCACCAATACCACTAATTTGACCATGCTGTTCAGGTGTCCGTGCATTGGCAATGTACCCATAGATGACCTTCTGGCAGTTGCTAAGTCCTGTGAGACCCGCCTCTCCATCAGCGTGATCCCCTGATCTATAACAGAATTGACCCTGATAATGAAGTTGTCCATAGTTCCGGTTAGGTTTGCATTGGCCGCCTTGTTCCTACCCTCCTTCGATGCCATATTAATGCAGATATGGCAATAATGCAAATATAGTACTTGCAAAGTAGTCCCCAAGTGTAGAGATGAAAGTGGGGGTGGCCCTTCCCGTCCTTGACCGGTCTTGAACAGGCTTAAACGGGCCTCCCTTGGCCCGGGCTTCGCTCGGCTCGCCCCACGGTACACGGTTGAGGGCGTGGTTAAATAGATGGAGATGGTTGGCGGGAAGAGGACCAGCTGCGTCAGATGACTGCACGCACTGCCTCCTGGTCCTCGCAGTCCCGCACCGTCGTTGTAGGCTCCTCAATTAGCCCAAGTCAGCAAATGGTCTAGAAAAAGGGTTTTGCCAGTGATCCCACAGATCAGGAGAATTAAAGCACCTCTGGCTCCCACAGTCAACAGCTGCGAGCGGCTCCCGCGGAGCGGGGGCCACGAGCCGTAATAAGGATCAGGGAGATGGTGGGCAGGAAGAGGACCAGCTGCGTTGGATGACTGCACGCACTGCCTCCTGGTCCTCGCAGTCCCGCACCGTCGTTGTAGGCTACTCAATTACCCCAAGTCGGCAAATGGTCCGGAAAAAGGGTCTCGCCAGTGATCATACAGAGCAGGAGAATAAAAGCACCTCTGGCTCCCACAGTCAGCGGCTGCGAGCGGCCCCCCCGCCGATTGGTAGATTGTTTTTATATTTGTTCATTGTATTGTATAATCGCATATGTTTTCATGCATCTTTTATGGTTATGTTTCAAACCGAAATAAAGAATAAACGATTCAATTACTCTTGTCACCCAAATGTGTCCCTAATCATGTCTACTATTGATAGCCTTCAATCACACTGATCATTGATACTTTACTGTCAATGTTCATGGATATATAGTAACTAATGTTTATTTTCTGTAAGCTATAACCCCCCCTACTTCTGCTCAGTATGTTGTGCTGAAACTGTGTACTTGATGTTGCTGTTGTCCATGTGATAAATAGATATACATGATGACAATTTCAGATGCATTCAGTTTTACAGCAACTATTACATTGCTGTGTTCATCTAATGATGATAATGAATTTCAATCCATCTTATTTATTTTGAAGGCGAACATCTGTTTTCCCATCTCATTCGAAAGCAAACAAAACTGATCTAACTTAAGTGTCATTTAATTCGTTTTTAAAGGGACCCAAACACTTACCTAAAGTTGAACTGCTACCTTGATTCGAGGTCACTACAAGAACATAAATGAGATAAGCAAAATGCATTAATTTAACAAAGTTCTATTTCTCTCTCTCTCTATATATATATGTGTGTGTGTGTATATTATTTCTTTTTTATGTGTGTGTGTATGTATATATATATATATACTAGCAGCCCGTCCCGATGTTGTCCGGGTATGAATTGCTGCTGGTCAGTAGTATATTGTTTTGTAGGATTTTGTTTTGATAGCATTTCTTATCTGTGACAGGCCTGTGAAAAGCTCCGATTTACAGTGCACTGCTGATGCACTTAAGAGTGCGCGTTCAGTAGTGTGTGAACTCGAGTTTCCCTACTTTATTTTTCCTTGCAATATTATATAGTGCGAACTCGACAACATGGCATGAGCACAATTTACATTACAGAAGAACACATTCATTTGTGGTAGGCACGGGGAGACAAAGCGATTTGCCTGGAATCACAGGATGTTGAGCTGATGCAGAGATTCGAACGTAGCTCCCCAGCTCTAAAGTTCTCAATTCTAGAAGTTGTGGCGGGAGGTATGTCTAAAAGGTATGTCGGTGTTGGCCATCAATGAGAGAGACCTGTGCATTTTTCAAATGGGGGGTGAAAAAATATGAGTATGTTGCTGGAGATGTGGGCCGCCGTGCCACCAATGTACTTACCGGGGGAGGGTAAACACCCATTATTCCGCAACTTTCTTTCCGCATACCATCACTCCGCATACTTTCATTACGAAAGTACCATGACTCCACAATGCCATTATAACGCATGGCATTACATTTTATATGCTTTTACCACGCATACATTTACAACGAAATTCGTTGTAAATGCATGAATGGTAAACGCATGGTATTTTTTTAATGTTTGGATAAGGTAAGTATGGGTATAGGGGTATATGTTTTGGGGTACTGAGGTATATGTTTTGGGGTCTTTGAGTATTTTAAGGGTTCAGATATAGTTTTGGGTTATGGGGTACAGGGGTAGTTTTAGGGGTTAGGGATAGGTATGGGTTTTGGGGTACAGGGGAACCCTAAAAATACTATTTTCAGGGTTCAGGGCTAGGTTTGAGTTATGGGGTATAGGGGTATTTTTAGGGTTGAGGGGTAGGTTTGGGTTTTGGGATACAGGGGTATTTTAAGGGTTCAGGGTTTGGTTTGGGTTTTGGGGTACAGTGGTATTTTTAGGGTTCAGGGCTAGTTTGGGGTTTTGGGGTACATGGGTATTTTAGGGTTCAGGGCTAGGTTTGGGTTTTGGGGTTCAGGGTTATTTTTAGGGTTCAGGGCTAGGTTTGGGTTTTGGGGTACAAGGGTATTTTTAGGGTTCAGGGCTAGGTTTGGGTTTTGGGGTACAGGGGTATTGTAAGGGTTCAGGACTAGGTTTGGGTTCTGGGGTACAGTGGTATTTTTAGGGTTCATGGCTAGGTTTGGGTTTTGGGGTACAGGGGTAATTTAAGGGTTAATGGATAGGTTTGGGTTTTGGGGTACAGGGTATATTTATAGGTTTAAGATGGGTTAGTGTTTAAGGGTGTTGGGGTATTTTAAGGAGTAAGGGTGGGTTATGATTATGGGGTGCAGGGATATTTAAAGGGAGCAGGGTGGGATTAGCACATGATATGAGACATGGCATGAAGGGCAGAACGTACCACACGCCCCCAGCGTTGGTCACACCCCCAGCACACGTCCACAGCACAACGCAGACACACCCACAAGGGACTACTTTGCTGGCACTGTTCTTTTACCTTTTAAATGTATATGGTGGGGGTCTGCATAGCCTATGTCCTTCTGCTGCAACTGCACTTTCCAACGCTGTATTGGGTGTTGTGATTGGTGCTGTGGTTCCTGAGATTACCCGCCTCAAAGGTTTGGGCTCTCTCTTTCTTATATTAGTATGGATATATATGGCAATCAATGTGTACACTGCTGGGATGCTACTTATCTGTGTATACAGAATACCATGCTGAGTTGTGGCTTCGCCAGTTGGGGACAACTTTGTGTTTGGATGTTAAGCGGCAGTTCATGCCGTGGCGCAGCCCTACCGTGATACATGCGGAACCTCTCTGCAGAATACTGAGTGGCATGGAGGGACTGCGTGGCCAACACAGGTGAGACTATATTTTGCAAGCCCGGGAGTGAACGCATTCCCAACCGGGTGTTTATATTAACTTGGAGGCAGACACGGGCCACTTGGGTAATGAACTCTGAGTAATCGTGGCAGATACAAAAACTATAATAACCAGCATGCCACTGCGCCTATTAGGGCAGGACTCTGCATTTAAATAAATGGTATGTTCTTTCAATCCCATCTTCTGTCTCCTTGCAGCCAGTAAACAAGAGCTGATAAGAGCTTGAAACTCGTATGGCAATCAATGTGTTCACTGCTGGGGTGCTACTCACCTGTGTATACGGAATACCATGCTGAGTTGTGGCTTCACCAGTTGGGGACAACTTTGTGTTTGGATGTTAAGCAGCAGTCCCAGTCGCGGCACGGCCCCACCGCGATACATGCGGGAACTCTTTGCAGGATACTGAGAGCTATGGAGGGACAGCGTGGCCAACACAGGCGAGACTATATTTTGCAAGCCCGGGAGTGAACTAGGCCTGGGCGGAGTTCCCGGAGTGGGGCTTCGCGGAGCTACGCGAAGTGGGCGAGAAACTACGCCCACCTCCGCACTCCGCGTAGCCCCACTCCGCAAAACCACTGGCCGGCAGCCCCGCAACCCGCCTCCCTCCCGCCCTCCCTAAATACTTTACAATAAAAGAACGCAATAATTTTAAAAGCACTTACCTTGCCGCCGCTGGCCGCCGCGTTCCCCGGGGCTCGTTCTCTTCCGTCTTCCGTATTTTGCAGTAATGCGCATGCGCGGGCGGCCGCGCATGCGCATTTTCTCGTGAAAATGCGCATGCGCGGCCGTCCGCGCATGCGCATTACTGCAAAATACGGAAGGCGGAAGAGAACGAGCCCCGGGGAACGCGGCGGCCAGCGGCGGCAAGGTAAGTGCTTTTAAAATTATTGCGTTCTTTTATTGTAAAGTATTTAGGGATGGCGGGAGGGAGGCAGGTGGCGGCCAGCTACGCTCCGTCTGCGGAGCGTGCGTAGTGCCGCCTGGCTCCGCCAGCTCCGCAAAATGCGGAGTAGGCGGAACTACGCACACTCCGCAGACGGAGCGTAGCTGGCCGCCCACGGCTAGAGTGAACGCAAGCCCAACCGGGTGTTTATTTTAACTTGGAGGCTTTGTTTGCAATTGCCGCCATAAGTGCGCTGGGGATGCTCAGACGTGGGTCCCAGGCACTCCACACCACTGGAGTCAAGCTAGCCGGGCTGATGAGAGGTGTTACCTCGAAACCGGTCCGGTCCTCGGATGCTTGATTCCGTTCTGGGAAGGACATGGCTTTTGTAGTTCGGACTGGACTGTTCCCATGGGGCACAGGGTCAGAGCTGATTTGCATATCGCCATTGTCTAACCCAGGGTGGTGTGGAGTGCAAAAAAACGATGGATTTGGGCCCAGATCTTTGGACTGGGGTGAATGTGTGACATTGATCCACATTCTGTCCATCACCTGTTTTGTTTGCAATTGCCGCCATAAGTGCGCTGGGGATGCTCAGACGTGGGTCCCAGGCACTCCACACCACTGGAGTCAAGCTAGCCGGGCTGATGAGAGGTGTTACCTCGAAACCGGTCCGGTCTTCGGATGCTTGATTCCATTCTGGGAAGGACATGGCTTTTGTAGTTCGGACTGGACTGTTCCCATGGGGCACAGGGTCAGAGCTGATTTGCATATCGCCATTGTCTACCCCAGGGTGGTGTGGAGTGCAAAAAAACGATGGATTTGGGCCCAGATCTTTGGACCGGGGTGAATGTGTGACATTGATCCACATTCTGTCCATCACCTGTTTTGTTTGCAATTGCCACCATAAGTGCGCTGGGGATGCTCAGACGTGGGTCCCAGGCACTCCACACCACTGGAGTCAAGCTAGCCGGGCTGATGAGAGGTGTTACCTCGAAACCGGTCCGGTCCTCGGATGCTTGATTCCGTTCTGGGAAGGACATGGCTTTTGTAGTTCGGACTGGACTGTTCCCATGGGGCACAGGGTCAGAGCTGATTTGCATATCGCCATTGTCTAACCCAGGGTGGTGTGGAGTGCAAAAAAACGATGGATTTGGGCCCAGATCTTTGGACTGGGGTGAATGTGTGACATTGATCCACATTCTGTCCATCACCTGTTTTGTTTGCAATTGCCGCCATAAGTGCGCTGGGGATGCTCAGACGTGGGTCCCAGGCACTCCACACCACTGGAGTCAAGCTAGCCGGGCTGATGAGAGGTGTTACCTCGAAACCGGTCCGGTCCTCGGATGCTTGATTCCGTTCTGGGAAGGACATGGCTTTTGTAGTTCGGACTGGACTGTTCCCATGGGGCACAGGGTCAGAGCTGATTTGCATATCGCCATTGTCTAACCCAGGGTGGTGTGGAGTGCAAAAAAACGATGGATTTGGGCCCAGATCTTTGGACTGGGGTGAATGTGTGACATTGATTCACATTCTGTCCATCACCTGTTTTGTTTGCAATTGCCGCCATAAGTGCGCTGGGGATGCTCAGACGTGGGTCCCATGCACTCCACACCACTGGAGTCAAGCTAGCCGGGCTGATGAGAGGTGTTACCTCGAAACCGGTCCGGTCCTCGGATGCTTGATTCCGTTCTGGGAAGGACATGGCTTTTGTAGTTCGGACCGGACTGTTCCCATGGGGCACAGGGTCAGAGCTGATTTGCATATCGCCATTGTCTAACCCAGGGTGGTGTGGAGTGCAAAAAAACGATGGATTTGGTCCCAGATCTTTGGACTGAGGTGAATGTGTGACATTGATCCACATTCTGTCCATCACCTGTTTTGTGTGCAATTGCCGCCATAAGTGCGCTGGGGATGCTCAGACGTGGGTCCCAGGTACTCCACACCACTGGAGTCAAGCAAGCCGGGCTGATGAGAAGTGTTACCTCGAAACCGGTCCGGTCCTCAGATGCTTGATTCCGTTCTGGGAAGGACATGGCTCTTGTAGTTCGGACTGGACTGTTCCCATGGGGCACAGGGTCAGAGATGATTTGCATATCGCCATTGTCTAACCCAGGGTGGTGTGGAGTGCAAAAAAACGATGGATTTGGGCCCAGATCTTTGGACTGGGGTGAATGTGTGACATTGATCCACATTCTGTCCATCACCCGTTTTGTTTGCAATTGCCGCCATAAGTGCGCTGGGGATGCTCAGACGTGGGTCCCAGGCACTCCACACCACTGGAGTCAAGCTAGCCGGGCTGATGAGAGGTGTTACCTCGAAACCGGTCCGGTCCTCGGATGCTTGATTCCGTTCTGGGAAGGACATGGCTTTTGTAGTTCGGACTGGACTGTTCCCATGGGGCACAGGGTCAGAGCTGATTTGCATATCGCCATTGTCTAACCCAGGGTGGTGTGGAGTGCAAAAAAATGATGGATTTGGGCCCAGATCTTTGGACTGGGGTGAATGTGTGACATTGATCCACATTCTGTCCATCACCTGTTTTGTTTGCAATTGCCGCCATAAGTGCGCTGGGGATGCTCAGACGTGGGTCCCAGGCACTCCACACCACTGGAGTCAAGCTAGCCGGGCTGATGAGAGGTGTTACCTCGAAACCGGCCCGGTCCTCGGATGCTTGATTCCGTTCTGGGAAGGACATGGCTTTCGTAGTTCGGACTGGACTGTTCCCATGGGGCACAGGGTCAGAGCTGATTTGCATATCGCCATTGTCTAACCCAGGGTGGTGTGGAGTGTAAAAAAACGATGGATTTGGGCCCAGATCTTTGGACTGGGGTTAATGTGTGACATTGATCCACATTCTGTCCATCACCTGTTTGCTTGCAATTGCCGCCATAAGTGCGCTGGGGATGCTCAGACGTGGGTCCCAGGCACTCCACACCACTGGAGTCAAGCTAGCCGGGCTGAGGAGAGGTGTTACCTCGAAACCGGTCCGGTCCTCGGATGCCTGATTCCGTTCTGGGAAGGACATGGCTTTTGTAGTTCGGACTGGACTGTTCCCATGGGGCACAGGGTCAGAGCTGATTTGCATATCGCCATTGTCTAACCCAGGGTGGTGTGGAGTGCAAAAAAACGATGGATTTGGGCCCAGATCTTTGGACTGGAGTGAATGTGTGACATTGATCCACATTCTGTCCATCACCTGTTTTGTTTGCAATTGCCGCCATAAGTGCGCTGGGGATGCTCAGACGTCGGTCCCAGGCACTCCACACCACTGGAGTCAAGCTAGCCGGGCTGATGAGAGGTGTTACCTCGAAACCGGTCCGGTCCTCGGATGCTTGATTCCGTTCTGGGAAGGACATGGCTTTTGTAGTTCGGACTGGACTGTTCCCATGGGGTACAGGGTCAGAGCTGATTTGCATATCGCCATTGTCTAACCCAGGGTGGTGTGGAGTGCTAAAAAACGATGGATTTGGGCCCAGATCTTTGGACTGGGGTGAATGTGTGACATTGATCCACATTCTGTCCATCACCTGTTTTGTTTGCAATTGCCGCCATAAGTGCGCTGGGGATGCTCAGACGTGGGTCTCAGGCACTCCACACCACTGGAGTCAAGCTAGCCGGGCTGATGAGAGGTGTTACCTCGAAACCGGTCCGGTCCTCGGATGCTTGATTCCGTTCTGGGAAGGACATGGCTTTTGTAGTTCGGACTGGACTGTTCCCATGGGGCACAGGGTCAGAGCTGATTTGCATATCGCCATTGTCTAACCCAGGGTGGTGTGGAGTGCAAAAAAACAATGGATTTGGGCCCAGATCTTTGGACTGGGGTGAATGTGTGACATTGATCCACATTCTGTCCATCACCTGGTTTGTTTGCACTGTGCCTATTAGGGCGGGACTCTGCATTTAAATAAATGGTAAGTTCTTTCAATCCCGTCTTCTATCTCCTTGCCCCCAGTGAACAAGAGCTGATAAGAGCTTGAAACGCGTATGGCAATCAATGTGTACACTGCTGGAACCCGGGGTCTTGAGTACTCGCCCAGCCGGGTTTCAGTTGAACAACATCGGCTGTAGTTGTGTGACAGGGTCCGGTCTACCGTGGTTGGAAAAATTTTCTTGGACCTAAGTTGACGATGGTTGGCTGAATTAGTGAACATTGAAGGAGGGGTGACGACGCACAATTGGAGCGGTGGACGGGGGTCCCTGGCCCGGTGGCCCGGTTAGGGCCCCACCGGTGTTCACTGGGTTGGTATCGCCGCCTGCATTGGCTGAGTTCGGATTGTTATTATCCCCAACGATAAGTCCCCCTCTAAAGTCGTCCGTTCCGCATCCTCCTGTTCCCCCCGGGGAGACCGGCCTCTCCGGGGACGCAAATATGACGGAAACCGAGCAAGATGTTGTGGAATGGACCGAGAGTAACCCTTCACTAGGAACTGTGTTGGCAGCCATAGGGTCACTTCATGTTTGCGTTGAAGCCCACATTTATAAAATGATAACATGCTTGTCTGGAATTGGGCAGATGGGACCAGACCCTGGTCCACTACAAGAAACGAAACGACTCGAGATACCCAAGATGGACACTTTGATGGAGGAAGCAGACCCCATTCTATAGGAGGCGTTGGAGCCTCTGACCAGTTTTTTTTGGGGATGAGAGCAAGTTTGATGCCGCAAATGGATTGTCAGGCCTACGATCGTTGCCGACTATGGAAGGACTACTTGATGCTCCCTTTCCGGAGACTTTTGATGGGAACTGTTGTTGGTTTGAAACTGCGTCACTCCCCTATACATCGGCACCGCTAAGATGGCGGACGAACCAACCTTGGGAATCCATGACGGTATGGGGAGTCTTTGGACCTAGCGGAGTTCTCAACATTTTCATCTCTCTGCTATGTCTCGGTTTGAAATTTGCTACAGCTTTTTCGTGCATTCTGCGGAAGCAACAGTTCATCCGGAAGGGGCTCACATGTCTGATCGGAAGGGTCAAGGATGAGACTATGTGATCGAGTTGGACATCGGGTATTACTGGACACAGGGTTTGCAACCATGATGCTTTTGGGAGGTTAGGTGGGCGGTGTTTGGAGTTTTCCAATGTTGCGCTACGTATTTGCAACTTAACAGATTTTGAGACCTTAGTCTGGGGATTCTTGGCTCTGGCGGGGGGAAGGGAGACCGGGGGCATGTATGAAGATGCCCTCCTCCATCCATATTTAGTTAGCTGGGGCGACAGGCACACTGCTAGTTGGGGTTAGGTGATAGCCATATGCAGGGGTGCAGGGTGGGGGGATGGGTTTATTGTTTTGTCTTCATTTTTGTTTTTCTTCACACTCTTTCTCACTTTCCTTTTCTAAGTATAGCTGGTGGAACATCCTGACTTTGTTTTATTTATCCTGATTTATTATCCTGATTTTATGGGCAGACTCCGAGGGCTTGCGCTTAATGTGAATCGTATATTGTATTGTGGCACATCCTGCTTCTCATACATTAGCGTAGGTGTCTCAACCATTTCTTCATTGCTTAGAATCTATCCTGCATTTATGTCTGTTACCCTTATTATTATGTCTGAATGCATGGCACCTGATATGTCTATTTCTCTCTTTGTTTCGAAATTAATAAAAAGATATACAAAAACAGAATCTATAAAGCACATGAAGATTGATTGCTTGTTCAACTTCTGTTTGTCCATGATTACCGATAACAATAAAAGATTAGTACCTGTACCCACGACATGCATAAACTCAGTTTGATTAGGGAAGGTGATTTGTTTTTTTCTGTCCAAAGCTGTAAATCTCATAAAAGAAGAAATGCGCAGAGGTTAGCCGCAGCATCTAATAGTCTTATGGTTCAATATTTTTCCGGATGGTGATGGTCTCATCCTTTGAAGATGGGGTTGGTGAGGGATCCATTCCATGAGTCTGGACTCGCCTCTACTTGGAGGGAACAATTGTAGACTGTCAACAAACTGAACACCCAAAAAGCAATTTTCGTTTTATACAGTGAATGGCGTATTCCATTTCAGCCTGGACCTCCACCATGTCTGCTGTTATTAAGTACTATTTGGATTTTTTCTGAGGTTAAGTGCAGCGAAATGTAACTGAATTTGGAGATTGCAGTGCAACAGATCTATATGCCATCTCTTGAATAGTGGCCCCTGTTTTCACTGAGACATAAGAAAAAGGCTTGTCAGATAGGTAACCCAGTTTGATTCTGTTAGGTTTGAGCTTGAGACCACCATCAGGCCGTGTTTAAGTTAGTCACCAGCCTCCAGAAGTCTCTTGAGTTCTTCTTTTTGCTGAGATGCAAGAATTTTGCCCCAAAAATGTGCTTTGACTTTATTTTCTCATTCCAGATCATAGATCAATGTTATTGTTTATTTCTTTGAGCATTATCCACCGCTCTCCATTAAACGGATGCCTTTTGGCCAATCTAAGGGCTCTCTTTTTGTTTCTCTTTATAATGCAGTTGGCGGGGGATATAGTGATCTTTTCTAAATCATGCCGTTGAGGTTTTAGATGAGTGCTGCTTGGGTTGTTTTTGAAGAGTACACTCCACGTCATTTATTGATAAAAAAGTGACCACATAACTTTACATTTATAATCTTTGAAACATTGATGAAATATGTCTGCAGAAGTAATTCCAATCAATACTATTTTACCCTCCATCCAGCGTAGTTTCTTAAAGTTTGTTCTGCGAGTATTCCTGGCAAAGAAATAGCCTCTTATGTTGACAGCTGTGAACCTTAATGGTTGTTATTTGTTGCCCATGATTGCTCTCATTGGTTCTTTTGATCTGATACTCTGAGATCAAGCAGAATAAGGGGAGTGAAGCTCCAGTATAGTCAATCATGGAGTGTAAGCTGTTTTAGTAAAAAGAACTTTCTGGTGGGGTACCTTTCCAATACCAGGCTTTTAGGCCTAGGGATTCTAGGTCTTGCATCAATGATCCCACAATAAGTTCCCTTAGTCAATTGGATATGAAATCATTAGTATGTATAGGCACCCTCCATGTGACGTCCTGCTGCAGTGGCAGTTCGGGCTAGCTAGGTCCCATGAGGCACAGGGTCAGACTGATTTGCATGTCTGAAGTGGGGTGGCTGAGTGAGCTAAAGAATGGTGATGGATTAAACCCAGATCAGTTGACTGGGGGTAAGTGTCTGATTTGCTCAAACGCTCTGTCCATCATCCCCTTTTGTATCGCTTTGTTCGCCCTAAGTTGGCAAGGTATGCTGAGTCCCTTGCTCACTTTGCCACTGGATTCAAGCTAACCTGGCTGATGATGGCTGAAATGCCAGAAACCTGTCCCAGAATGCTTGTTTCCGGTCCAGGGAAGACATGGCTTGGCAGTTCCGGCTGGACTGTTCCCATGAGGCACAGGGTCAGACTGATTTGCATATCTGAACTGGGGTGGCAGAGTGAGCTAAAGAACGGTGATGGATTAAACACAGATCAGTTGACTTGGGGTGAGTGTTTGATTTGAATAAACTCTCCATCCATCATCCCCTTTTGTATCGCAGTGAGATCCAATAATCGACTGAAGCTACTAACAGATTCATGTTAAAATATCCTGCGATGGAAAAGACAGGGGAGTTTGTTCTTGTAAGCATTCAGAAATAATGTTAACTAATTTGGAAGACATCATTTTCAGAGAGCGTGTGTCAGAGTGGCTATGAAGTTTGATAAGAAACAAAGGGCGTGACACTGCAGTATGCCATTTCTGGAGGTTAACCATCAGAAAATAGTTTTCAGTCAGTTCTACTAGTTCTCTGTCAATTTTTTGTGCAACTGCTATGAAGATAGCTAGACCCCCTTTGAGATAGCCAATGTTATTGACTTTTAGTCTCAGTTAAAGTAGCAGGTGAAATCTTCTATCGCAAATGACTTTGTAACCCAGATTTCTTGTAGGAGATTAATATGAAATTCCACAAGGAGTTTTGTTAATTGCTCATTTTGGGCTTTAGTATGCAATCTGTTTAAATTCCAAGAACACATTTGAATACCTTCTTGTGGATTGGGTGCAGAGGTTTTTATACGCGATACAGTTGATGGAGGGGGCTGTGAATGTGGACATCAAGAGTGCCATGTAGGGCTGTCGAGAGCCAACCAATATTTAGCTTAAGGGAACATGGATTTTCCTTGGGAAAAAGAGTCTTGACCCCTCAATAGACAAAGCAAGGGGTGCACCATTCTGCCAGTGGGATTCCTAAGGACTGAACAGCTTTGTTTGTTACGTTCCATAATCAGATTCTATGTGGACTCTTTCTGATAGGTGAGAGGTGCTTGATAGGCTAGTGGGAGGGCCTTGCTTAACCTAACCCCCAACCACAAAGTGACCTTTCTCACAAATACCTTCGTTGGTCAAGAGGTTAGAGGACCACTCTTGCACAATAACGCCTTTTGACGGCAAACGTTCAACTGATTTGATGTCTGACAAAGTTATCTCCTTGCCTGCAGTAGTTTCAAAAGGATACCCAGGAACTGACATTTTGCTGACCTGAGCCTAAGCGTCGGAGTGGATGCTTGCCGATAATCACTCCCGTTACTCGCCCTCCAGGACTGCTGCTGCAACGCTGCCTCGCCGCTGCTGACTCTGCCCTGTAGTCCCCCCGCCGCCGCGAGTACAATCAAGCGGCCGCCGAGTGGGGGACTACATTTCCCAGCGGGCAGTGCGCAGGACACGCCAGGGACGCGCCAGGAGGCGCTTAAAAATAACGTCACCACCGGGGGAGCGGTTGAACTGACATTTTGCTGACCTGAGACTGAGCGTCGGAGTGGACGCTTGCCGATAATTACTCCTGTTACTCGCCCTCCAGGAATGCTGCTGCAACGCTGCCTCGCCGCTGCTGACCCTGCCCTGTAGTCTCCCCGCCGCCGCAAGTACAATCAAGCGGCCGCCGAGTGGGGGACTACATTTCCCAGCGGGCAGTGCGCAGGACACGCCAGGGACACGCCAGGAGGTGCTTAAAAATAACGTCACCACTGGGGGAGCGGGTGAACTGACATTTTGCTGACCTGAGCCTGAGCGTCGGAGTGGACGCTTGCCGATAATTACTCCCGTTACTCACCCTCCAGGACTGCTGCTGCAACGCTGCCTCACCGCTGCTGACCCCGCCCTGTAGTCCCCCCGCCGCCGCGAGTACAATCAAGCGGCCGCCGAGTGGGGGACTACATTTCCCAGCGGGCAGTGCGCAGGACACGCCAGGGACGCGCCAGGAGGCGCTTAAAAATAACGTCACCACCCGCATCGCGGGAGCGCACGGGAGCGCCCGGGGCTAAGCCCGGGCGAAGGGCGGGCCCTCTGTGGCCCTCAGGGGACAGAAGAAGACGGGACGGGCCACCCCCCTTTCATCGCCAGCACTCCGGGTCACAGCCAAGGTGAAAGTGTTCCATCTGATTTCTTCATTGCTTGTTGGCCTGTTATAGCTGTTAAGTTGCTCTTTATAAGAGTCTAGTATTCTTTTTGTCCTCCCGGATATTTCCTACATGATGACTAAAGTAAGAAAGACCCTTGTGGCTACAAGATCGTTGACTAGAAATAAGACTGTTCCATCTACACCTTAACCGTCGCTTACAGCCATTGACTTAATGTTACAAAAGACTATAGGTGTAGTTGCAGATGCTATTCAAAACACGGAGAGGCGTCTCTCAATGACTCCAAATATGTGTTTTCCCAACCTTTCACTGCATACTACCGCTAATAACAACACTGCAGATTCCTCTTTTAATTTAGAGGAATCTCTTTTACTGCAATCTTTTACAGGGTTACCTAGTGGCCAAAGTAGTAGGAAAAATGCGCCTTTAGCCTCACCTATACCAGTAAATAGCATAGAAGGAAGCCCCTTGTTTACTTTCAACTCTGGGGGAAATATGTGCTTGTCTCAACCAGGACCCATTTCACTAAATTCCCCAGGGGATGTATTTGTCGAAAGTTCACCTCTTGTCAATATAACAGCAGTAGACAAACCACTATCCCCTAAAAAGACAAAGCGACGATACGGGAAAAAAACTAAAACTAAATCTATAGTGAGGAAAATATACAGACCACTAGGTATCCATAAGCCCTCAGCGAAGGATGTATGGTTAAACTTTAGACTGGCTAAACCACTTACGGGAACATCTAATTTCACTACCACGTCTTCTAACCAGGGCGTATCATTGCCCAATGAAACACAGCTAGAGTACACCAAAATTCACATTGATCAGACAAGTCAGACCGAAAGGGCAAGTACGTCAGATAAACTATACCTGACTGAACTGGAACACCTAGTTAGATCCCTCTTGCAACCTTTAAGCGATAGAGTCATTAGTATAGAGCAAACCTTAGTGAAGCTTGAAAAATCCCAAAAAAAGGACACTACGAGCATACTAAAGATTCTCAGTGCACCCATACCGAAGGATAGCTCTCTAACATCTAACGGCAACCATAAGCAATCTAACATTAAAAAGACACGAGTCAAGAATAATACTCAAAGTGATAGCTCTAATTCGTCATCTACCCCTTCCATGGGTGTCACAGTTCATAACACCCCAAATTCGCCTATATGTGCAAATACCGATTCAGCAGTAGCACCGACCCTGCCCACTATCTCAGAGGGTTCTACAACTGGTAGTGATGAGAGTGAATGGGCTGCGGAAGGTTTACCCATTGACCCAATCGATGACCAGGCTGAGTCTCAAAGGCCAATACCAATACAAAGTGTAACCATAAACACACAACCAGCACAAACACCTAAGCTGACACAACCAGAGAAAGTTACTCGCATTAATCTCCCTCCTGAATCCCACTTATACACCATAGTAATGATTGGTGTACCGCAACTAGAAGTGGGCAAGATAGAGAGTTATGGGGACTTGAAAAATAAAGTGAGTCATTGGTTAACCGCCCATAGACCGATTCCTCCCCACATTAGTGGTAAAATAACAAATGTTAGGAGGGTCGACTGGGTGGGTCACAGATTTAAATCCACTGAGGGCGACTGCATCGTCGTCAACTTTAAGGATAGTCGTGTGGCAAGGTACATCACCGGCTGGAAGGATGGCCCGATTAGCAGCTTGATCCGTACCATGGATCTAAGTTATTTCTACCCCTCAAATGATTACAGTTTAAATAAAGCGTACCCATATCCCATCCCAGAGCAGAAGAAAACTCATGACAATTTCAATTCATATCACAATGGAGTAACCCCAAGGAATCGTGGTCACTACACTGCAGAAGATCAAAGACAGTATAGGAGAGATATACCCTGGGAGATTAGACAGGTTAGCCACCCAGTAACCTATCAAGAGAGATGGGAGGCTTCACACGGGTCGTATGACCACCGCGACCATCCTCAATTAACATACCCAAACACCTACTACAATGTACCTATTTCAAACAGGTTTGATGTCTTCTATGACCAGAGTGGCCTGGAGGGGGTCGACTGACTTCATGCTGCCCCAGTTATACCAATGCCTACTGGTCTTATGCAAAGTAAACATGTACAGGGGGAATTTCGGGCTATACATACACAAGCAAGAACTGTTCCCTCTCTGATCGCTGAATTAGATAACAATAGCCAGACAGAGCTAGATGCAGATTACTTAAAGGATAGCTCCGTATCATACGAGGACAATAGTATATTGCATGATCTGCCCGAGGCTCCTAATCTTCTTCCAATCCACGTAGAACTAAACCCTTCTAGAACAGAAAGTCCGGGAGACATATATGCAGAACAACTCAATCAGTTACCAGAACCTATAACTAGAGAAGTTGCCCTTGGAATAGAGTCTGGTGATTGTAATGTGAGCTTAGTCTCCTGGAATATAGCAGGTTTGGCTGATAAAATATGTGATCCCGCTTGGTTAGCATTTGTTAAGAAATATGCAGTTATATGCCTCCAAGAGACATGGATGGAAGATAATAATGCCTTTATTGAGGGTTATCAAAGCTTTTTTACACCTGCAGCTCCCTCAATTAGTGGAAAAGCAAAGGGGGGCCTGGCTATCTTCATTAATCTGGGACTTTGTTGCAAAATAAGTAATTGTTACCACGCAAATCGGAACATTCAAGTGCTCAAATTGAAGAGAGGCAAACATGCTCTGACTTTAATTAATTTTTATAATGCTATTAATAGACAAGGTGAATGTAATATTTTGACTTTGACTGAGATGCTGAGAAAGGGCGCAAGTACACTGTCACGAAAGGTACTGATCGTAGGTGATTTTAATGTACACCCATGTGGTAACCCAGGAGTTACCCCTATGGGATCCCTGGGGTGTAACAGTGTGGATGGTTTTCATTTCGCTCATTCCAGGCGTGGAGCTAATCTCAACGACCTGGTGAATGAAAATAATCTAACTGTAGCCATGTCCATGGTTCCAGAATCCAAGGTCTTTGATGCCCCCACATTTAAAGGTTCAGGCCAGGGGTCGTTTATTGATCACATACTATTATCTGCAGACCTTGTCAACTGGGCCTCCAGATTTACCATTCAAACGAATATCTATAGTGATCACAACCCCTTAAACATTAGACTGGGTGGGGGATTATTTGAACAGCGAATGATCTGTGAAGACCGGGGAACGTTAAGGTGTATTAATGGCAAACGCCGATTGAAATGGTCAATGGTAAATCAAGAGAACCTGTACACTGAAATAAATAAGTCATGTGGTGAGGATCTTGCGGCCTGTGTGTCACCATCCACATCCCCAGAGCAAACTTTAGCTGGTTTTGAGGCTGTGGTATTATTAGTACACTCTATGTTAACAGCTCCAGTGAGGGGTCAAACTAGAAATAATCCCAAATGGTTTGACCATACCTGTTCTAAGGCAAGCAGAGACTTGAGAAAGGCACTAAAAACAAAACCCAGAGACCCCGGCCAAATCAAAAACTTGCGACTGATTTACAAGAAATCACTATCTACACGGAAAAAAGAAATTAAGGCTTGGAGTCTCTACTTGACCCATCAGTTCTGGGCAATAGCAGCAAATTCTGGCAAATTATTAACAAACCTCTGTTTGACAATCCTAGTGACATAGCACTTGGCACTCATATCCCAGAGGAGGACTGGGTCACTCATTGTAGTGCAATCTTTAAAAGCAATGAGCAACAGGCAGAAAATGTTTTTTCAACTCCTACAGAGAATTTTTTGTGCTTTTCAGTTAACGAAGTAGAAAAGGGTATCCAAGGGTTAACTAGTTATAAGGCCCAAGGCCCGGATGGCTTGCCTCCGGACCTTTTTAAATCTTGTACCTCATTATGGGCCCCTGTCCTTACTGCTGTAGTAAATGCAGCCGCGGCCTCGGGGTGCCTAAGGTCATGGGGGTTATCGACCATAGTGCTCGTGTTTAAAAAGGGCGATTGTAGCAGCCCGTTATGCTACAGGCCAATATCCTTAATCAATTCTGTAGCCAAAGTGGTAGGTGGTATAATCTTGAATAGGTTAACTGCATGGGCAAATGAAAATAATGTTATATCCCCGATACAATATGGCTTCAGACCTGGTCACTCGACAGTTACCCAGTGTCTGAATCTATATTTGATTTTAGGTAAATATACCCTGGCCAGGCAGGGAACTGTCCACATGGCCTTTATGGACTTATCGTCCGCATTTGATTGCGTGGACAGAGGCAAATTATGGGACACCTTGCTAAAGATGGGTGTAGAGCAGAATCTAATTAATTTTCTGGCTGACTTGCACTCCGATACAAGAGCTAATGTTCGATATACTCAAGACCTGAAAGTGACGGGAGATATCAGAATCAACCGGGGTGTTCAACAGGGGTGTATCTTGGCTCCATTCCTCTTTAACTTGTATATCAACGAGTTGGAGGAACATCTGCTAAAAACAGGAGCCGATTACCCCTATGTAGGCTGAAAAGGCGTTCCTGTTCTGCTCTACGCGGTCGACGCTATCTTTATTTCGAGGACAGCAATCGGCCTCCAGACACTTTTAAACTCCTTCTTTGATTTTATGGAGTTCCGAGGCCTAAGTATTAATAACTCTAAGTCCTATGCTATGAAGACAGGCCTAGGGTCACGAAAATATAATCTATTCAGCATAAATGGGGAAAAAATTACAACCACCAAAACTTTTTCATACCTTGGGGTCCTTCTTGATCACCAATTATCTTGGGGTCCCGCTGTTCTCAAGAAGAAGGGTGAGGTAACTGGTGTTAATGCGGCCATACTTGGCTTCACGAGAAAAATAGGCAACAGCCCGGTGGCTGCTTTACTTAAACTATACCAGGCAAAGAGTGTTGCCGTCGCTTGCTATGGAAGTGAGCTCTGGGGCTACAGTAAGTTGAGGGATTTGGAGGTTGTAGAAAATAATTTCCTGAAGAAAATACTGTGGCTGACAAGGGGAACCGGAAATTTCTCAGTACACGAGGAGCTAGGTGTACCCTACTTAAGTGATAGAATAGCAGATAATCCCGTATTCTGTTGGTTGAATTGCTGGCTTAACAACGACATACCTCTCACCCATGATATATTAAAAGAAGCCTTAACATGGGATGGTAGGTTCAAGGTCCCGTGGCTGAAGTATATTAATGATCGCCTTACCGAAATAGGACGGCCTGATTTGTTTTTAACCCCAAACCTTATTACTAAATTAGATGTCATTTTTGTGAAAAACACATTTATGACAACCAGGTACACCACCCGGGAGGAGGTTGAGTTGCAGAAGGACAGTGTTAGGAAACATGTTCTACTTAAAACCTGTCTACAAATGGAACCATATCTATCATGGCCCATGACTGGCTATGAACGTTATCTACTAACAAGGTTCCGTTTTGCTCTGTTTCATCTCTTACTGGCGGTACCGAGTGGGGCCCATCGAGGTCAGGTGTTGCCAGCTTGCGGCTGCGACGGAAAGTCTCCGCAAGATCTGGCACACTTTTTATTTATTTGCCCTTTTTATACAATACCTCGGAGGCTATATCTAAAACCTTGTCTCAAAAAACTGAAATTTGCACAGATTAAATCAGCACTTTATTACCTTCAACTTTTGAAATGTGATTGCACTTTATTTGTTTGTAGTTTTCTGAAACTAGCAATTACCTTCAGGAAAAGTATGGAGGGATAATTATGCTGCTATTGCCGTTAGGAATTTTTAACTTTTTTATCTTGCTGTAACTATTTATATTTTTTAAAAATGTTCACTCTGCCTGTTACTTCTGTCTTTTTTATTGTTTGAGGAAATCGTTGTCTCATAAATGAAATGGCCGGATTGTTTTTAACTGTATGTCTATGAATTGTACTTTTATGATTGTAAGGTTTACAATCGAATAAAGTTATTTGAACATTGAACAACATTGATACCCAGGTTCAGAATATCATGTCTTCCCCTAAAATGACATTCTGGGGTAAGGATCAGTTGTTTTTGATCTATATTCGCATATTGTGGGCTTATAGATGGCAAAATTTGGCACATATAAAATGTTTCAGCTCACTTTGCTGAAAGATTTGGGTCAAATAATCTTCTTGATGGATTTGGTGTTGAGATGTGTTGAGGGGGCAGCTCATGTTCTCTATTTTTGTGATTAGTCAACGTTGGCTATAGTGGAATGTTTTAAACTAGTTGCACGGCTGGCTGGTTGAACCTGCTAATTGCCTTGTGGTCGTGCAATGGTCGAGTCTTCTCATTCATTATTACAGGTTTGAATGGTAGGGCTCAGAGCTGGAATTACTGGTCTAAGTTTTGGCACATCCAAGGGTTTATTACTGTCTTATCTTATCTTTATTATACAGTTAATAAAAACCGTAATGTACAAACAGAGCAATGCATGTTAGATTAAAATTTTAAAATATGTAAAAACATGATCAGGTTCTTAATGCTGGGCGTTTATGCAGTGCTGTTAAAATGATATTGACAAACTTCCCAGCTCTTGCTAATGCCTGGGCTGAATTGTTACTAAAACACAAAGTTGATGCTTCCCTACAGTGTCTCAGTGATTGTTCCCGGAAGACGGGGATCAGTAGGCGACGTCGATCGGTGGCAAAGAATGGGCAACAGCAAAGCAGGTTAAACCAGGACTCATGTTTATAGTTACAAAACCTGCAAATGGGCTGCTCATTCCACCGAGCCCACTGGGGGTTAAAGTCAAAGATTGGTAGGGCTAGCAGCCTCATGTATAATATTTTGTTACGAGTCTGGGGGTTGAGGGAGTAGTTGAAGTATAATTGAGGTTTTCCCTTGATATATGATTCGTTCAAGGTAGTAAAAAGTTTGTTTTTAGATAGCCCGGCAACGTCGGTCTGAAGTGAAACTGAGATGATTTGTTTTGTTATTGTTTTTTTCCATGTTAGCAGAGGAATAGTTGGGTTAATGAGAGAGGCTGGTTCAATCTTTAGTGTAGAGATAGCAAGGTGCAACTGTTTGTGCCAAGGGGAGTGTTCGTCTTTAAACACAGCTTGTAGTTGCTCTTTCAAAGATTGTCCTGGTGCTTGAAAGGTGTGTATATAGTATTTGATTAGGTCGCCCAGGCAATAGAGGTTTGCGCATGTCAGGACCAGCTCGAGTCTCATCCTCGACCTCCTCACATGCTGCGGAATGGAGAAGATTTTCTTATAAGCTTTTATTTGTAGGTTTCCCAGAAATGCGTCCATTTTCCCGGGAAAGGCCAAGTGGCCGTAGGTCACTGCAGGTAATAGTTTGGCCCGCAGCACCCTTAGGATTGGTTCGGCTGCGGGACTGTGCAAATTACGATTCAGGCGCCTAAGGCTATGGATGATCCTCATACCCTTGGACCTTAAGTGTCCAAGGTGTACTGCTTGGTTTGCCCTTGCGTTGAACCAAACTCCTAGGTAGTTGTACCTGGTGCTAGTCGTTATTTTTGATCCCCCTGCTCTCCAAGTAAGATTTTTCTTTTTATAGCTCCCAAAGATCAAAATTTTGGTTTTTGATTCATTCATCACAAGATGGTTCTTTGTATTATATTTATTGACAGCGGTGAGCGATCTTTGCAATCCTGTTTTCGTATGGTCCATGATGATGATATCATCGGCATATTGCATTGTCTGTAGGCGCAGCCCGCCCAGTTTTGGGGCAGCCAGGGCTGTGTCAGCCGGTTCCTTTGGTAGATCCGCAGTGTAAAGGTTGAATAGTAGCGGAGCAAGTACATAGCCTTGTTTTAGGCCGTTTTCAGTTGCAATTTTTTGGGATAATGTTTGTGCGCTGGTTTTAATCCTAACCCAGGTGTTATGGTGCAAGGATATCAAGGCTGAGAGAAGAGGAGATGGTATTCCCCAGGAGTTTAGTTTGTTCCACAGCGTCCCTCGGTTGACGCGGTCGAAGGCTGCGCTGTAGTCCACGAAGCAGCAGAATAGAGGTAGTTGGCGAGCCAGGGTAGCTTTACGCGACAAATAGGACAGTGCCATTATGTTGTCCATCGTGGAGCAGCCTGCTCTAAAGCCTGACTGGGGGTGAGGAAGGATGTTATTTTCGCTGTCCCAGTTTTCTAGTTCCGCCAGTAAGACCCGGGCGTATGCTTTGGCTTCGATGTCTAGCAAGGCAATCAGTCTGTAGTTGGCCGGATTTGAGAAGTTGCCCTTTTTGTGGATTGGATGTAGGATTGAGCCCTGCCAAGAAGGTGTAATTTTAGCTGTGAGAAAAGCATGTGCAAAAAGGTGTGAGTAGAGTTCTGCCAAAAACTGCCGGAATTTTTTAAAGACTGCAGCAGGTATTCCGTTTGGGCCTGGTGCTCCGTCGTTCTTCATGCGACTAATGATCTTACTTACTGCGTTTTCAGGTAAGGCCAGGCCGGAGGTATTTCCGTTGAGTGGGGCTAGAGGCGTAGGGGTGGATGGGCGCTCCCGCGCCCCGCCATTGTAAAGTTGATTAATGTGCTCCACCCATACATTTTCAGGGACTCCGTTTTCTCTGGTGTGGCCGTTGTTGCTAAGCTGGTTAATATACCTCCAAAAATGGGCCAGATTTCTTTCCTTTAAGAGGAAGAAATTTTTTAACCAGGCTTCCTCTATGCGTTTGTTCCGTTGGGCCCATGCGCTTTTCTTACGAGCTGCCCTGTATGGCCCTTTCATGTATAGCTGGGCAGCTCTTTCTGCTTTTTTCCTGCTATTTGGGCCGTTTTGCCTCTTTCATATATTTTCAAACGTATCCTCGTTAGAGGGTTGGTTAAGAGCCGTTGTCATTCGGTTTTTTTGAACGGCGGATGAACCCCTCAGAGCCTGATGCAAGTCGCTCAGAAGAATGGGCCAGTGATACAAAATGGCTTCTGGGCCGATAACGCTTTTTAGTTGGGCGTTTTTCGTTACCCAATCAGCCAATTTTGGATCTAGATTAATGGACCATTTAATCCTGCGTGAAAATTGCTCATTTTCCTCGCCTGTGGGTTCGCCTGTTGGTGTAAATCTGCAGGATGCGGTGAGGGAAAGACTAAAGGAAGCTCTTAAAGGCCTGTGGTCGCTCTCGGTTCGCTGATCGATGTTAAAGTCTGTTAGGTGATGGGCAAGCGTATTTCCAACGAACAGATAGTCAATAGTGGAAATGTTTCTATAAGTTGGAAGGGGTGCCCATATGTGGTCGTTTGCTTTTCATAGGCTGGAAGCAGATGATATAGAGCTAGCTTTAAATAGAGCTTGTAGATGCGCAACCTCTTTGGCGGGATTGTTTTCATTTGATGGTTTATCAAGCAATCTGTTGTTAAAGTCCCCGGCTATGAGAGGGTTGTGGTTGGGGTATTCAATGAGAAAGTCTCCAATTGTGGCGGCCAGGGCGCCCAGAGCTTGGTTTCTCGGATGTAGGGCAGGATTGACATAGCAGTTGAAGAGAAGCAAACGGAGCGAGTTGTTGTGATTTTTTAATCCGTTGATGCATACTACTTGTGTTCCGGTTGGGTCAGATCCTATCATAGTTGCTTCCAGTCTGTGAGAGTGTTTGATATAGACCGAGAGCCCGCCCATTGGCCGCCCAAAAATGTTCCGTCTCGTGGCTGGGACATGGAGTTCGTAGTATCCGGGAAGAGGGGTGGTGGTAGTTGCCAATGTTTCCTGAAGGCAGATTAGATCGCCACTTTGAAGGTACTCTACAGACGGGATGTTCTTGATCAATTTCTGGAGCACGGCTACATTCCAGGATATGATTGTGAGGCCGTAGAATTGATTGTTCCAAGTGTAGTCTGTTTTGTCTTTGAGGAAGTCAAAGATACCGTTGAGCTGACTGTCGACCATTTTCAACCTTGTGTCCTAGTTGGTAGTTGAGGGCCTGAGAGCTGGAAAGGACCCTTCTCTGGTTGCTAGAGCAAGTGATCCTCAGTTGTTCTTGCTGATGAGGAATATTGGCCTGATAGTGTTCGGGCCCGGATCTTCTCCGCACTTTAGAATGGAATAAGTGTTTTTGGAATTTTCAGCTAGGACATGAGGGTATCTAGGTTGAGGTTGGGGCCTGATCTCTATGCCCCTGTCTGCAAGTTGATTTGCTTCACGTAGCATTGCTGTCAGGTGTGTCTGTTGATTTAGCCCTACCACAGTTGACTCGTCGTGGGAATCGCCTGGCAGGATTAAAAATTTCACCCAGGCAATGTCAGCGGATCGTATATGGTTCAAGGATGGAATGTGGTTGAACAGACGCAGAATATTTCCCCTGTTCAAGACGGTTTATTACTGCATGTTGCGACAACCATGATATTTGTCAAAAGCAAGAAATAGCTTCCCATTTGCTGGCCATCCCCTAGTACGTAGAACTTCTCCTGCATCGAATTTCTTCGCTCCTTGACATGCTCACAACCATAATAGTACTAGTATTTGAGATGGTTACAAAGCTGCCCTTTAATTTATTTATTGCTTTTTGTTGCTTTTTCCTCAGCCTTTTTGTTAAGCATTTTACTGATTGTGCTACAGGAGAGAATGGCGATGTATGATTGTGACCTTCACTTGGCATGTTGCTAAAGCTGTGTTTGGTTGATAATAGAGGCTGACAGCCCCCTTTAGCCCCTAAAGTCGAGTTTCTTGTGTTGTTATGGTAACCGGTGGTGCAGGAAGTGTGACCCATATGTGCTGCTGAGAGTGGAATCATATTACTACTGTAGACTTCCAAATTTGATTTTAATCCTTGGTGCAAATCCTTAAATCAAAGGAGCACAGGTGCAGTCCACATATGTTGCACAGGCATATGATTGTGCACAGGTTATTAGGTTATTTAGATCCAACAGCTTCTTAATAATACCGGAAACCTAGTTGACCATGACATTGAGTAATTCAACTTGAACGTCTATTTTATTTGACTGTAACATCAGAGCGTCTAGTGTCAGCTGCGATGTTCTGAATAATAGGTTCAGAACCACCCCTCCTTCAGTGGAGTCGTGATTAGCTGACTTTTCACTAGGAGTTGAGGCTGGACAGCTGCTTCCTACTAGTGATTCAGTGTCATTGTTCAAGCTTCAGTTAAGTTGGTTAGTTTTCACCTCAGAGAGCGAGTTGTTGGGATAGCTTGATGGCCATCTTTTTTTCTTGGAAGCACTGAGCATCAGCCCTACATGTTGGTCCAATTTTAATTAAAGCATATGAAGAAATGAAGCTGAGTTAGGATGATAACTTGGCTGATGCCACTCCAATCCCAACTGCACTGTTAATCTGTGGGATGATGGCTTCTGATCTGCTGATTGCTGAGGTGCTGTTTGGGTACTTTCATAATTATTGACTTTTACACTGACCTCAATTGGAATTGGTGCACCAATCCTCAGGCGAGGGCTAGGCTGCAAGTGCAATATGGATGAACTATAGGCTAGTTGCAGTGACAACTGCCTTGATGAAAGTAATTCCTGGTTGGAAATTGGACCCCGGAGGGGCTCTTTGCCTTCAGATTGTACGCTCCTTACTAATGCCCTGTTGCTAATCTAAGTGATAGACGTTAACTCCAGTTTGCCTTTCTTAATGCTTGCGGTCAGAGAAATAGGTAATGGGAGGATACTGTGATTGACTGAATTGGCGTTGAAAGCTCCAACAGGTAATTTAAAAAAATCTAATTTGTGGGGAATATTTGTGGATTTTTCAAACAGACGAGTGATAGGAGATATTAAAGGCTGTTTCTATCAATGTGTTTTAGTTTCGCTAGTTTTTGCAGCTGCACAGGATTGTAGTTTTCTCTTCATCCATATGGGTGGTTAAGGTTCTCAAGTTCTTCCTGACCGTTTGGTCACATACTGTGATGGCTCTTGTGGATGTGGTGGTTCAGAGTCTCTGAATGGTAGTAGTGACCTGGAGTCAGGGGGAGGAGTGGGTGCTCACCTGGATGAAAGCTGAACCCAGACCTAGCCAGGCTGCTTCTGCGGCATAGGTCTCAACCAAAACAGTCAGTGAGAACCAACCCAACCCTCTACACCCTGTACTGATGTTGTCTATTTATGAAGGGCGTATGTCCAGGTGTGTGTGTATGCACTTCGACCAAGTCTATCAGTGCCCTTTCCTCTTGTTCTTAGCACTTCTTTTGCACTATTATTACTGTTTAGTTGCCCTCTTGCTTCCGTTCCCTGTATCTAGTGCACACTTCGGAGGGAGCAGGGGTCCTTGGAACCTTGAGGCTTTTTTAGGGGCCAATTGGGGGGCAGTTGGAGGGCAACTACCTGCTGCAAGTGGCAGGGGCCAGCAGGAAGTAGAAGTAGTAGTGTGAGAAGGGCTGGACAGGAAAAGCTATGTGGGGATGAGGGTGGTGCAGGTAGGTACACAGTGCACAATACCTTGGAACTAAGCTCACCGGCACCTCACTCGATTGCAGCAGAGGCTCATCGTAACCTCCGTCAGCAGCCAGCTAGTCCCAGGCTGTCACGGGCACCAAATCCACTCACTACTACCCTGCTGATCCAACCACTGCTGCCTGCCTGCTCTCAATCCCCTGCATCATATGTACCTGCCCGAATTGTCTCCGGTTTTCCTCGCAGCCCCCTCTTCTGCCGCTTTGCTGCTTGATACCCGCCTGCTGTCTGGGATTGGCATAATGTGGCATGTGACATCAGCACTTCCGTCACCAATATGTTACCACAATTTGCTTGCGGAGTTAGGGTTGTCATGTTCTGAGGTTGTCCTATCCATATATTACCTTTTCAAGTTAGGAGTACATATGGCGCACTGTGAGCTTGCATGACTTAGTCCAACATATTCTAATGGTCTTGCACAAATGTTGTTTATGTTATCCAACAAAAGCAAAGTTTTACTTGGAAAAGTATAAGCTGTATAGTGTAGCGCTGACAACGTTCTATCTTTTGGTTCTTATTTAATGGATCACCTGAGTTGTTGTCTTTTGCGTACTCAAAGAACCCTACTCAACTACTAACCAGAGACATCCGAGGTCTTAGGGAAAAATCCACCTCATCGGCAAAGGTACATCTTATGTATTTGCTGTAGGCTGTTCAAGCTTGGAACTTTCAAAGGTGCACCCCACAGAAGTGCCTTCTGAGAAATCAACATCTTCATCTGACAAAGTCGCAAATAATATAACTGTAAACTGCAGACATGCAGATACCAAGATGCTGCAACAACATGGACTACCGCTTTTGGGTGGAGTTGTTATCTTCATGGTTATGGCCCAGGAAGCATTCAGGACAGAGGTATTGTATTCATGGTTTACATCACTAGTAGCAGATATACAAACAAGACTTTTTCATGCTTACATGATAGCTGCAGTTCCCAACAACTACACAGCTTACGAAGCACTAGAAATACAACTAACATTCCAAGAACATCAAAATTGGTTTGAAGACGCCCTACCACATACAAACACCAATGGTGGACGAGGTCTCCTTAGCAATGAAAGTGCAAAATGGCCAGTCTTATGAGATTACACACCCTACCCATATAGAGCAAATCTAGAACATATAGATGTTTGACACAGTTTCTCACTGAGAATAATGACATTAAATCCTAAAGGGCTGTTCAAGCTGCAGAAACACAATTGGCTATACCTGGAATGAGTCCAGTAACCATCAATGCAGTCCTGGGTAAAGTTCCCGCCAGACGGTAAGAAATTCCGTTCTGAATTGCACCCAAAACTTTTCCCCATACGGGACCTTAGGAAAACATAGAATTCTTACAACATACTTGCCAATGGGAGATGGAGCCCCAGTGGAAGGCTGTGCCACTTGGGGTGCAGTCTTTGCTGCAGTATAGACCAGAATGCATGGTTACAACCTCATTAGCTGTCAGAAGTGCTAAACCAGATCCAAAATGAGTATGGGGCATTCCCTGCCTTGGATTTGGAGATCAAAATAATGGGCAAATTTGCTTCAGTATCTGCCATAATGTTAAAGGGTAAACAGCAGCATTGGCTGTATGCCAACAACTCATAAATTTGGCTGTTGGAGACCAGAAGCACAAAGTATCAAAATCTATTGAGGAAACCTATGCAAAATAGGTCGTAATTGGCATGGCCGCGTTAGCGATTAGCTGAAGCTACACGTTGTCCTTCTTAAAATTGGCTATATATGAAAACGCCATTTTGAATGTTGCGGCGGCCATCTTAGACCATAAGCGGCCTCGTGGCCGGCGTGCCCTTTAGTCCGTTGTCCGTTCCAATGACCACTTCAGTCTGCCCAGCAACAGGCTATTTTTAGTACTGGTCAAACTTGCACATGCGCAGTCCCAACTGACCAGTAAGCCTTTAGGAATGTGCGCCAAACTGACCAGCGGAGTTGTGCCCCCTCCAATGAGCTGGCAGTGTTCCAAAACATGACCATATATGTACATAAATGTGTCCTAACTTGTGCCGCCAATCTTTTATTGCCCCAAACTGTATATAAATCGGGGTCACACCGGTGTTCGGTGTGATACCTCTTGCATTACCGAAGGGTGCTGTTTGAGTGTACCACCACCCCATGGGGTCTTAATAAACTTGTTCTTTGCCTTTTACAGTTTCCGTGCCAACAGTTCTTGAGTGTAAGTGGGTTATCTTCGGAGCATGTAGGCCTTGGGAACCCTGATTACTTCAAATTGGCGACCACGAAGGGACTCATCGGCGACTCGGATGCCCGAAGGAGAGGTCGTGACGAAGGCTTGGAAACTCGCCATGGACGCGTGCTGCCACGAGTGACCCGAGTCTTGGCTGCCACGGTGTTTCTTCCTTTCCTTCCGATCTGACCTTCCAGGTGGCGCCGGTCTCCGACTGAGTCTTCGAGTGTCTGCGTTGCTGAGAAAGTGCCGTTTGGCTGATTTGGCTTACAAGACCTTGGCAGTTGGAATCTGGACATTTGAGAATTTGGGTAAGATTTGTGTTCGGTAAGGTAGTCTTTGGACGCTTACTGAAGTTCTATGATTTGTGATCGGTAAGGTAGTCCTCGGACGCTTGCCGAAGTCCTACGATCTACGTTTTGATTTGAGTTAGCTAACATTGTGATTTTGTGATCTTTGAACTTATATGTGTAGTGCACTTCACATAGGCAGGCATGTAGAGATGTTTCTCTAACTTTGTTTTTTTTCCTTTGAGCGGCACAGTTGTGTGAAGTACTGAAAGTGCCATTTTGTACGGTGTCACGCTTTCATGATACTTTTTGAACATGCCTGTTTTCAGCACACTCCGAGGGATGAGCTGTCTTGGAGAGGGTACCACAATTAGGTTAGCGGAAGCACAGCCGGCTCCCCCAGAGGGAACACCAAATCGTGAGATGTATATAAAATTTGGCCTTCCCCCTATAATGTACACCAAATTATGGCATAAGTATACAAAGTCGGATCCTGAATTGCAATGGCCTCTACATGGGTCGTTCGATTTACGTAAAGTACAGTTTGTGGAACAATGTTTGTTTCAACGCAGGTCTAGACAGAATATGTTTGATTGTGTGCGAATGTGGGAGAAAGCGGTGCGTGAGCGAATGAAGCGTGAAGTTGCCTTGGCGGACAAAGAACAGCGCAAGGCTGCTCGGGATAAGGCTTTACAGCTTGAGGAAAAGGAGGCTCAGGAGAAGAAAGAGAGGGAGGAACGGGAACGTAAATTGCAAACGACTGGTCAATTTCCTATCCGTCGACCGCTTTATCCTGTCCTTAATAATGAGACTGATGATTTTTCATTGCTAGATCGGTCACCGCCTCCGTATGTTTCGCCGACGGCACCAGCTGCAGATTCGGAGGACGATGGACAGGATAAGTCGGAACAGAAGGGGGTGTCTGCTCTCAGGTTTACTGCGGAGAGGTCCGCACATTTACGTAGTTGGGCTCGTAAAGTGAATAAGAAGTGTGTTTCTCAGGATCAGTTGCTTGCGGAGAAAAAGGCGTGGTCGGATCTTGAATTGATGTATTTTTTATCTAGTTTGGCAGATGAAGTTGTTGCTGCGTATCGTGAACTTTCTGTCACGTTAGAACCTAAATCGGTATCAGTGTATCGTGAGAATTTGCTTCAAGGTATATTTGATCTTGCAGATGTTGACGACCTATTCACGCAACTGATCCAGCTGCGGGACGAAACGACGAGATTGCGGGAGGAGCGGAAAAGGAGGCAAAAGGAGTCCGAATTGGAGAATAACGGGCAGGCTAAGGAGTGTTCTCTCCGTGGTTCAGATAAGAGTTCTGCGTTGCATGTTATGCCTATGCGTGAAGCCGCGCCTTTGTATGTTCCACCCAAAGGGGAAGGTACAGATGATGATAAATTGTCAAAGGATGCGAAAGGGTATTTTGTATATAACTGGGTATATACGCCTTGGAATAGAGCATATGTTATGGCATTGAAAAATTCCCTACCTGATCTTCGGAAAAATCCGGCGGCATTTTATGAAGGGGTGGAAGGGGCTATTTCGTCTTGTGTGATGACTCTTGTGGATATAGATTTATTCTTTGGGCTAATTCTACCCCCTGATATGTGGAGACAAATTCGTAAAAATAATGATGAAACGATACTGGGGGGCACATGGAAAGAAATAAATGCTGCCGATTTAGATAGGGAACCGGCATGTAAGCCTTGTCAGTTAATTCTAGATCTTCCGGCGGCTATTTTGAATAAATTAAAGACGCTTGTTCCCTCTAAAAAGATTGATTGGACCATGCTAACATCTTGCAAGCAAAAATCCGATGAAACGGTCTCAGATTTCTTTACACGTTTTGAGGAGGCGTTCCATGATTACAGTGGGCAATCTTTAACAGACGATACGGGTCGGCATTTGTTTGTAGATAAGTATGTGGCTAATCTCCTACCGGAGATTGCAAAACGATTGAAGTCGAGTGAAAGTTCCTGGGCCACGGCGACCCCTGCGTCCTTGTTAACTATGGCTCAGTATTATGAGCGGCAGGAATTGGAGGCTAAAGAAAGTGTTGAGAAAAAGGCGAAGGAATTGAAAACAAAGGTGATGTTGGCGCAGGTTCGGGGACAACAGGGTAGAGGGAATGATAGAGGTAGACGGGGTGGAGGAAATACGTCGTATGGTCGTACAGACATTGCGGAGGATCAGTGCGCTTATTGTAAGGAGTTTGGGCATTGGGCCGAAGATTGTCCGGTACTTCGTGAGCAGCGTAGTCAGCGTGGTCGAGGAGGTGGAAGGTCGAGAGGAGGTTATACGGGAGCGAGAGGTAGCTGAAGTGATCGTGGAAGGGTTGAGGAGAGGGGCCGTGGCCAGGATGAACGAAATACGTTTGATAGGCGGAATCAATATCAGATTTCGGAGGGAGAGAATGTGGAACACCAGGATTATGTGCATGCATAGGACTGCGTAGGATGGGGTAAGGAATCAGTTGAAGTGCCGGTAGATCAGCAGGGTCCATATGTAACAGCGGGTATTCTGGGTTCTACTGATCAATTTCTTGTCGACACAGGGGCTACACGTAGCGTTTTGTCGAAAAACTTGGTTCCGAGGGCTCCCCTGTCTGGCGAAATGATTACATGTGTAGGGTTTGATGGCACACCCTCCCCCAGCCCATTGTCCAAGCCCCTTGCACTATGTCTTGACAAATACTTTAGTTTTGGTCAATTCTTGTTATCACCCCATACACCAGACAATATCCTGGGTATTGACTTGCTTAAATATTTTCGAGCAACGATACGTTGCGCCCCTGAGGGAGTGCGGGTTATCCTGAATGACAATTATCCTGACCCCGATAGGTTTTATGCCATCTTAGATGTTCCAGCTTTGGCCTCTCTACCGCATACGTTATGGGCAACCTCAGATACGGATGTGGGAGAGATGCGTATTCCACCAATACACATTACTGTTAAGGAGGGGGCCCCTCTACCACGAGTGCCACAATATAAGATCTCGAGAGAGGGTGAAATTGCATTGACACGCATTGTTCAGGATTTGATTTCTGCAGGGGTTGTGGAGGAGGTCCGTTATAATGTTTGCAACAGTCCTATTCTTCCGATCCTTAAGAGAGACACTGACGGCAAAATCTATCGCTTTATTATTGATCTGCGAGAGATCAACAAAATTGTTATTCCCCAATACCCGGTGGTGTCCGATATTACGACCCTGCTTACCTTGGTTCCACCGACGGCCACCACGTTTAGCGTCATTGATTTAAAGAATGCGTTCTTTTCCATTCCTGTTCATCCTGATAGCAGATACCTGTTTGGCTTTACGCTAAATAATAAATCGTATAGATTTTGTCGTGTTCCCCAAGGTTATACTGAAAGCCCTAGCATCTACAGCCAGGCTTTGAAAAGGCAGCTTGATTTGTTTAAATTGCAGTCGGGCGTTGCTCTCATCCAGTACGTGGATGACCTTCTGCTTGCTGCTGACACTTATGCACAATGTGAAGAAAGTACAATTGCGTTGCTTTCCTTTTTGGCACAGAACAATCATAAGGTTTCGAAAAAGAAGCTCCAATATTGTAGACCCCAGGTGACCTACCTCGGTCATCTGTTGTCTAAGGAGGGGCGTGCATTAACATCTGATCGAATTCAAGCAATTCTAGACACACCAGTCCCCTGCACGCAGAGAGATGTACGTGCCTTCATAGGGTTGACGTCCTTTTGTAGACAATGGATTATGGGTTTTTCACACATTATAAAACCCTTGCTAGCGTTATTGTCCAAAGCTACACCAATGCCCTTAGCATGGACAGATGAATGTCAGAAGGCTTTTGAACAGTTGAGACAGGCCCTTTGTTCCGCACCCGTGTTAGGCACACCAGACTACACGAAACTTTTCACATTGTACGTGCACGAGAATGATGGGTGCGCGTTGTCAGTGTTAGTGCAACTACACGGGGATAAGCAGAGACCATGTGCATACTTCTCTGCCATTCTTGATCCTGTAGCACGAGGGTTGCCTGGGTGTTTTTGAGCTGTAGCAGCAACAGCAGTTGCCATACGACAGAGTGAGGGAATAGTGTTATCACAGAAACTGTTGGTGTTAGTTCCTCACGCAGTAGATGCTCTGCTAAACCAAACAAAGACCCAATACCTCACGAGTGCACGGCTAACAGGATATGAGCTGACACTTTTGGCGCCACATATTACACTGAAAAGATGTGCTACTTTGAACCCTGCCACTTTATTGCCCTATCCGGCCGAGGAGGGTCAGGAAGAAAAACATCATGATTGTGTTTTCCTGACCGAGGAACAGACAAAGGGTCGTGTCGATTTACAGGATGTCCCACTTCCAGATGTGGATGGGGAACTGTGGGTTGATGGATCGTGTGTAAGGCTGCCAGATGGTACGACTTCCGCAGCCTATGCGATCACGACACTTAAGACAGTGGTAGAAACAGCTAGGATACCACAAAAATCGGCTCAGGCAGCAGAGCTGATAGCCTTAACAAGAGCCTGCGAATTGAGTACTGGTCTATGTGTGAACATATACACGGACAGCCGGTATGCCTTCGGAGTGGCACATGACTTCGGGCTACTCTGGAGAGAACGTGGGTTTTTGACATCACATGGAGAGCACATTATGAACGGAGAGCTAGTGCGTGATCTCTTAAATGCGCTGCTTGGCCCAAAGAAAGTAGCGATAGTGAAGTGTAGTGCCCATAAAAAGATCACGGATAAAGTGGGCCAAGGAAATGCCTTTGCAGACAGCATAGCAAGACAAACGGCTATGTCCCGAACTAGCTCCCCCATGTATGTGATACAATCGCAGGCTGAGCGATGGAGTGATGCTAGAGCAGAAATATTGGATATTCAAAAGTCAGCTACTGAATCTGAACTTGCGGCATGGGCAGCAGATGGGGTACTAGATGATGAGGGTTGTTGGCGAAGCAAAGACATGGAGAAGTGGAAATTGCCTGCGGCTTACTTGCAGGCGATGGTCCAGATGACACATGGACTGGCGCATGTCGGAGCTCTTGCAATCACTCGGCTTCTAACACGAGTTTGGGAACATCCTGAGATTGCTAACACTGCGAAGAGAGTAGTGCAGACCTGCCTGGTTTGTTTACAGCACAATCCTGGAAAGGGGACCCATACTCCGAAAGGAGGGTTCGTTCCACCTTCTGCACCATTTGAGGTACTCCAAATGGATTATATCCAACTCGAGCGCTGCAACAACCTGAAGTACGTCTTAGTGGTGGTATGTGCTTTTAGAAAATGGGTTGAGGCCTTCCCCACGAAAGGCAATACGGCTTTGACAACAGCTAAGGTGTTGCTTAAGGAATTCTTTCCTCGCTTTGGAGTTTGTAAATTTCTGTGGAGCGATAATGGGCCTCATTTTGTTGGAAAGATTGTGGAATATGTACTGAAGGGGTTAGGGATTCAGCAGAAGTTCCACGCTGTATTCCACCCTCAGTCGGCAGGTCTGGTCGAGCGGTATAGTGCCACGTTGAAGCTTAAACTGGCCAAAATTGTGGCGTCCACATCGTTGAAGTGGCCAGATGCTTTGCCGCTAGCACTACTCTCTCTTAGATCAGTACCCCATTCACGAACTGGCCTTACGCCCTATGAGGTGGTGTTTGGGCGCCCGATGAATATCTGGGGGGTGCCTAAGCCGCGACTAATACATGATGTGCCTTGTGTTATGATGAACGACTATTTGGCACGATTAACAAATGATTTGCTTTCTATTCATCAACAGGTTCGAGAAGCGCTCCCTGATAACTCTACTGGAGAGGGCCATGATCTCCGTCCAGGGGACCATATAATGGTCCGGTCGTTTGAGAGAGCAAGCAGTCTGGAGCCCAGGTGGAAGGGCCCCGAACAGGTCCTCCTTGCAACCCAAACCGCTGTACGAGTGACCAACAGAAAGCGGTGGGTGCATTCGACACACTGCCGCCGTGTCTCTCCGGATCTGGTGACTCCTGCTGTGCTGACCGACTACAAAGAGATCTTGGATAAAGAAAAGAGCCCAGCTGTGACGTCGGCCGAAGTCGAGGGAGCCTTCCCGGACCACGCTGTTGCCGGGCGAGAGCGCTACAACTTGCGCCCTCGATAAGAAGATTTTTGTTTTTTAAGACTGGTTGGTTACCGCTCCAGGTTTGTGAAACGGAAACCGGGAATTCCAAGGGGGGGGATCAGTTCTGCCAGTGTAGCGACACCCGTCTTGGCCCGGAGAAGAAAACAACGGCTACCTCGGAGTTCAGCACCGTATTATTCTTTTTTTAGGTATACACGCACGTGTATCTGAGACTTTGCGAACAGTTTGTGCTATTTGAGACTTTGTACGAACATTTCTGAACTATGGCATCCACAACATCACGAGATAAAAAAGTATTGGGTGTCTTTCTTTTTGTTCTGACTATTGTGGTGATAGCTGTTATAGCCTGGGTAGTTGAACTTGTGGTGCCTGTACGTGAACATTTGCTGCCGACTACCCCGGCTCCGTCTGAACATTTTCATTTTACATTACCCTTTCATGAAGAACGTCATAGGCAAACGTATCTAAATAACAGCTTCATTCAGATTCTTCACCACACACATAACATGACCAATACCTCAAACTGTTGGGTGTGTGGGATGTTGCCAGGGCACCAAAAGAGAGGGGGCACCCCACTTATTCCACTCCCGTTTTCACATAATGGATCATGCAATGCCTGGTACACCCTCCTCTTTACTTTGAGATGGCCAACCAAAGGGGGGGGTGCTTTTCTGTTTGAATAAAGTATGTTCCCATGACAAGGATGGGTTTCCACGGGCTGAGGGTACTCGATTTGAATGGGAAGAGTACAGGCCCGATAACGTGTCTGCCCCACGTGTGTACAGCAACCAGAGGAATGTTAATGTATTCAGTGCACATGTCATTAATGTCATTGCCACAAAAGCCGATTTATGTATCAGAAACAAGGGTTCGATTGCAGTGGGAAAAAGCGAATGTAATACTACTCTCACTTTTGATAGCCCGAATGGCATCTCATTTGTTGCATCACAGAATACGTATTTCATTTGTGGAACGAAGGGTTACCATCAGCTTCCATTGGGGTGGTTGGGCACATGCTATGTATCGTTTGTACTGCCTCCTGTATTTATTGCCCCACCAATGTATCACAATGATTACACGTTATATCATGACTTCGTCCTGAATAGGGTTAAGCGAACTGTTGTTCTGGACGACATTGACCAGACTGATACTGCCTTGCAACAGTATGTGGACTTTAATTTGGGACTATTCTCCTTTGTGGGGGCCGCTCTGAACAGCCGGAAAATCAGACGACTGACACGTGTTGTTGAGGCTGTAGCGAATGACACTGCCATTGCCCTGGGAAATATTACCGAGGAACTACAGATTTCCAGGATCGTTACGCTTCAAAACAGGATGGTGTTGGACGTAGTTTTGGCTGATCGTGGGGGGGCATGTAGAATTATCGGAAGCAGCTGTTGCGTATACATTCCAGACAATTCTCCATCAGTTTATGATGCGATATCTAAGCTCCATAAGATTGCAGCTGAGATACATCCGGACAATGGAACTTGGACACTTTCAGGATGGTTCTGGTCCATGCTTGCTACTTGGGGTTGGAAACTGTTGACAATTCTATGTATAATTGTGGGTGCAATGTTTTTCGTATGCCTATGTATTCAATGTGGCCCAGCCTTATGTTCTATGTGCCTATCAGCCTGCATACCATCAAGACGAGCTCTTGCTCATGACAAAATGATGCTTCACAAAGAAGTAACCCAAATAATGTTAATAGATATTGAGGACGAACATCCTGATTATGTTCACTATGAGGTAGATTCAGCTAAACGCTAAAAGGGTCGTCTGTCGTAATTGGCATGGCCGCGTTAGCGATTAGCTGAAGCTACACGTTGTCCTTCTTAAAATTGGCTATATATTAAAACGCCATTTTGAATGTTGCGGCGGCCATCTTAGACCATAAGCGGCCTCTTGGCCGGCGTGCCCTTTAGTCCGTTGTCCGTTCCAATGACCACTTCAGTCTGCCCAGCAACAGGCTATTTTTAGTACTGGTCAAACTTGCACATGCGCAGTCCCAACTGACCAGTAAGCCTTTAGGAATGTGCGCCAAACTGACCAGCGGAGTTGTGCCCCCTCCAATGAGCTGGCAGTGTTCCAAAACATGACCATATATGTACATAAATGTGTCCTAACTTGTGCCGCCTATCTTTTATTGCCCCAAACTGTATATAAATCGGGGTCACACCGGTGTTCGGTGTGATACCTCTTGCATTACCGAAGGGTGCTGTTTGAGTGTACCACCACCCCATGGGGTCTTAATAAACTTGTTCTTTGCCTTTTACAGTTTCCGTGCCAACAGTTCTTGAGTGTAAGTGGGTTATCTTCGGAGCATGTAGGCCTTGGGAACCCTGATTACTTCAAATAGATATATATAAAATGTGGAAGCCAGACCTAGCAAACAAATTAAGGATAATTAAGGATAATTCTGAAAAGGATAACTGGAAGCAAGCACCAGAATATTCTAGAAAGAAGTGGGAGAATAAAAAATATAGAGAAAAGACTAAGACACAGAGTAGATATTCACAACAGAAACCAACTGAAAAAACGCTAGAAATTGCGTAACAGTGACCCCTACATCAGAGGAAAAAGGTTGCCACTTTCACAGCGAAGTATGCCACAGACGGTGAGAATGAGGCTTTTCGATTTGACATGGGCGGTGACTCTGCTCTTCAGCGCAACAGAGGTTACGTAGTGCGGAAGGCCTGCGTCCCTGTATGGAGGTGAGAGAAACTGATACATTAATTACAGTGAAAACAGCAGATACACTAGTTGCTCCCCGAATAGACTATATGACATTGTCTTTTAAATTGTAGTTGATATACAGGGGACAATCACATCGGTTTTCTGGGAAAATCTCACCTCATCATACTACATTTTGTTGGCAGAAGCAGATGGGCCTCCACCATTTGTGCTAGCTGCTTCTAGAGGGGAGGATGTGATACTCCCATATTTTTTTGTGTTACGTCCCTGAGGAACATGCAAAGGTTTACGCATCAGAATGGGCTTTGGCCCTTGTCCCAGCTCTGTACCGTAATCAGGTGGGCTGCGATAGGGATTCACCGGTACATGAGATACCATTACAGTCTACGCCACAGCCACAGCTACAATATCAAGTCAGACAAGGGGCCTAGGCTCCGGTTTGTGACATTTTAATTCAGTATCAAGGAGTGATTGAATCCTGTATATCACTGATGAATAATGCTCTTTTTCCGGTATCAAAACCTGACGGTTCATATCACATTGTATTCGATTATCGAAATCTGAATAGTCATTGTCGTACATTTGCGGTACAGAACACACATAGCTCTGCTCTAGTGAACAGCCTTATTCGTAAAAAATACAAAACTACACTGGATATATCCAATGATTCTACAGTCATAACTTGGATCCTGAGAGCCGTGACTTGAAAGCATTTACCGTTGTCGGATCTCCGAAAAATTGTACGTGCTTGCCTATGGGGAATAAGAATAGCTCTGGGGCTTTTTCTGCTCAAGTTGTGTCTTTATTGCACAACATAGATTCCAATCGTTCTTGTACGTAGATGATATTTATCTGAACAACGAGGACCTCATGCCACTTCTTGCCCGAGTTGACTGCATCATTTTATCGTTTGCTGACTATGGCTCAAATTCAATTTTGCTAAATCACACATCACTTGTTTTGCAGTGCTCTTTTTGGGCTATGAGCCCGAAATGTAGGTAGGGGATTAGCCCCCCACTTTCCAGAGAAATGTGTACAATTGCAACCTCTGCCTAAACTGAAGAAACTTCAGTCACTGCTCGGATTTTTTAATTTCGGGAGGACTTACTTCCCTGATTATGCCCAGCATATCAAACCACTGCATTGATATAAACAAAATATTCTTCTGCCAGCTAGC